>NW_015505889.1:341853-391927 GCF_001515645.1 Sinocyclocheilus grahami | reverse complement strand
ACACACACACACACACACACACACACACACACACACAAACAGGCTGTATACTGGTATGGGGAGCTATGGATATTTGTGTGGGCAGAACACAGCCTATGTTTTTTTCTCCTCCTCCTCCCGCCATTTCTTTATCCTCCATCTCGCTCTCGCTCAGTTGCTCTCTCTTTGGGTTTTATTTCTCTTTGGGTCTAAAGTACAACCTCTGTGAGAAGTGTTTAAGTGTTCTTACAGTAAGTACCTTTATAGCACAAAATGGCTGATGTTATAAGATCATAAAACAGACATAACCTTCATCTAGAAAATCTCGTTAACAAGATGGAGCTCAATTTAACCACACATAACGATTAACCACACAAAATGAGTAGCGTACAGTTTTATTTAGTTAATCATTTTATGTCAGAATGAATACTGTATGCAGGATTGAGGACTGCTGGAGAGGTTTTTTTTGGTGGGGTCAGATTACTGGATGAGTCAAGTGGATGAATCAATATGGAAACCACACAGCAAAATGTCCAGAAACAGAACAAATTTTCTCTATATAACAAGTCTGCAGGAA
Source organism: Sinocyclocheilus grahami (assembly GCF_001515645.1). NCBI lineage: Eukaryota > Metazoa > Chordata > Actinopteri > Cypriniformes > Cyprinidae > Sinocyclocheilus > Sinocyclocheilus grahami. The sequence goes on along the minus strand of NW_015505889.1, from coordinate 391,371 downwards.
CTGCATTAAAAGGTAAAACTATTCATAACATGTCTTGTGCTGTATATTTTAAAATGTAATGTTGTAATCTTTCAGATTGTTAGACCACTGTGAAATGCAGCAATGCTAGACATTTTGAAATATACAAGGGCCCACTGAATGAATCCCATTTATATAGTAACACTCAGTCCTGCACAGTGATTCTGACTGTGTTTAAATGCCTCAGGCCTAAACTTCAATTACAGTTTATCTGGTAAAGTGTTTACTTTCACATCTTCAACAGTTTCATGTATATTGTTAAATATTTTTTACAGCTATTGTAATGTTTTTATTTGACCTCAATATTTTACAAGCAGCAGACCTATTCTGAGTACAGAATCATCAAAAGGCACCTTACTACTGTTCATTACCGAATGCATTTTAAACCTGATGTACCAGTTTGAACTAATATTTGTTCAGTCTTGTTTATCCGCACATAGTACAGTTTAGCTGAGCAGCAGCATAGTATGTGATAATGTTATATGTAATTTTTAGTGCCGTGCCAGCTTGTATGCCAAAAATTCTCAGATATTTTGATAGAGATTGCTTTTTTAAATATCAAAATTATACACTGCAACTATATGAGAAATTAAATATGTCTGGTCATATTGTCACAGCCCAGTGTATCAAGAAAAAACTAACACTATACTGCAGTAATGTACATGGAACGGGACAGATAAAGGCCTGACACCTGGTGGTCATAATTTCAAATTACAATGAACACTTGAGATAATGCATGTTGATTTTGCAGGACACTAACAGGCCACACCCAAACTTTTAGGTTGAAAAAATAAAATAAATAAATAATAATGATACTTACAATTATTCATAAAGATATAAACAGAAAATAAGACAGGAGACATTGTTGCATCTGCAAATTTTGTATTTTGCTTCATTCTAACTCTACTTTAGATAAGACAGAAAAAGCAAGAGGTTCAGAGCATAGATACATACAGAGCCAGACCCATACATGGATACAAATCAACCCAAGCCGCATGGTGATTACCAAAATGCACTGGAAATATAAAAATACGTCCTCCATATTTACAACCAACATTTATCATCAGTCATATGTACAAAGGGCAAAAAGGGCAGAGATACAGGTAATACCAGCAACAATTACATTTAAAGCATAAACTCCATCGTCAGACTGGGCATTAGATTCAATTCCAGAACGCTCAGATATTCTGGAGTTCCAGGGTTGAGACTAATTTTCTGTGAACATTATGTGCAGTGAAGTCATAAAGTTTCCATTTATCGTCTTAGAAATATACAAATCAACACAATGTTTTTCCAGTTCACTATTATTATTACACTACAGAAATACATATCAATGGGTAAGACGACTATAACAGAGGCGATGATGAGGACCCTCTGTCACTAAAGTTAAAGCTCTTTAAAACTATGGTGAATTCAGTTTTACACTGATAATAGGATGTTATCTACAGTTTTTCATTGTGTTATGGCACAGAGTAGGCCTAATTTATAAAAACTGACAGTGACAGATTCCTTTGTGACAACCACTTTCATTACTATAATTAAATTAGAGCGGGAAATTGCATTAAAATACTATCAGTGGTTATCTCTAGCTGTACAATAAAAAAAGAATATTGTGGCTGTAGCATCAGAGGACATCATTAAAAATTATTTAACAAAAAAAAACTGAAAAATCAAAACCAAAAGAAAATTGTTTCTGAACAGTGACATCTATCTCATAACAAAGATTTCTCTGCTTTAAGAAGAAGAAAAAAAGACTTGTAAAGCATATTTACACAACTGCACTATCAAGTCCCAGATGTTTGCGGTGAATTTTACAGTGGTCAAACAGTTAGCTCATGAACAGAATATAGACAGTCTAGACGAACATTAAAAAGAAGCTTTCCATAATCAGAAAAATGTGTTTAAATAACACTCATTTTTTAAAGAGGTTCAATTTTCTTAATGGGAATAACTGTTTGTTTTCACTTTGTATGCATTATAGCCAATGTTTTTAATGGATTCATGTGGATTGTGCAGAATTCTTCAGAGATTGAACATGGTTAAACACACACAGGATTTGATCGTCCCTGTTCATTTTTCTCTATATATACAAAACTTTCTTTACACAGAAATAAAGATAACAGAAAAAAACTGTTTAACAGTTATGACAACAAGATCATGTAAACTTTACATCATCTTTCACTTAAAAAAAACACAATAACTTTCATATTTTTTTTGTGCATAAAATAAATATGCTCTTTTTTGGATGCTGCAAATACTAGAATATATTATGGATCAAATTTGTAATTCAGTACAAAAGCCTCTGCCTTTTAAAAGTAGAAAACAAAAATAAAATGCATTAATAAAAGTAGAGTAAAAGAGGTTTAAGAGAAAACTATGCGGTTAGGAGCTTTTTAAATATGACTACATGAAAAAGAATGTGAAGGCACTTAAATCAATTCGTTTTCCTAGCGCAAAACAAGTGCAATCCAACTTAAACTTATTAGGGAGAAACAAGCCAAGATGGCAGAGGAAGAAAATCCTGTCAAAGCAAGCTTTGCAAAACTGCAAAGTATGTCAGGCACCTGTGATTACACCTTCTGGAAAACATTCAGAGATTTAAAAAGAAGTCATAATGAGAAAAAAGAAGTTCTTTGGGGTTTAAGTAGGGATATGTAGTAAATGGACAGTCTCATGGCATTTGAAGAAAATCAAAACAAAACACACATGAACTTTCCCTCCCACACCCTGTGTGTGAAGTGTTTAGTGAATTTAGAGCTGCAGGCTCACATCCATCTAAAACAGAGCAGCATCTACAACCGCCCACATCCTCTATTCTCTCTCTTAGTCTTTAAACTCAGTGCTTGCTGGTAAAGGGGAGTTTCAGTGTATGGATGGACCCATTTCTCTTCTCACAGTTCTGGGGTTGAATGTCATTGGAATGCATGTCAAGTGGGTTGGATCGTGGTCATGAGGCTTGTTGGTTTGTCAGGGTGGGGTCAGGACACTCAGGGTCTGTAACAGCAAGGGTCGAGGGCCGAGTAGTGCAGGATCATCGGACGTCAGTGGAGGCCTGTGTGATGAGGCAGCTCCACCCAGAGGGGTTAGAAATATTCAGCTCCTCCCTCAGAATCCCGCTTTCTGAGAGAAAAAGAGACAATTATTATTTATTATTCACAATATACACTACTTTTGAATGTTTTTAAGTCTCCTATGTTCATCAAGGCTGCATTTATTTAATCAAAAATAGAGTACAACTGTAATATTGTGAAATTTAAAATAACTGCTTGATATTTTAATATTTTAAATTTTTTTATTTTAAAATGCAGTTTATTCCTGTGATGGCAAAGCTGAATTTTGAGCAGCCTTTACTTCAGTCTTCAGTGTCACATGATCCTTCAGAAATAATGCTTATGTTATGATTTGGTGCTCAAGAAATATTTCTTATTATCAATGTTGAAAACAGCTGTGCTGAAAGTTTGAAAGAAGAGCATTTTTTTTAAATATATGTACTGTATATATACATATTTAAACTATGTACAAGTCTTTACTGTCACTTTTGAACAATTTAACATGTCCTTGCTCTCACAAAAAATCTTAGTGATGCCAAACTTTTAAACAGTAGTTTTAATCTGTACCATATTAATTATCAGTCAATATTAACAAATGATACCTGTACAATAAAAAAAACACAAAAACTTTCTCCATCAACTAACATGTTAGGTTCATCTTTAAAACCTCTAAAAATGAAATAACACTTTAATGTAATCTTTAGCAAATTAATATTCATTTTTCATACTGTACTGTACATTATTTTATGATGTCTAAATTGTTTAAATTGTAGCATTTAAAACCATTTACTTATTTTTTTGTCTATTTTTAATGTATATAGACAAAATAGTGTAAAATTCGAACGCCAGCTACTTATCAGTTATCTGCCATAACTCAGCTTATCTATATCACCAGATTTTTTATATCAGTGCATCTTTAATAATTAAGATGCCACAAACTAACCCTGAATGGATTAAAAGTACTGTCAAATTGTGCCTCACCTCGAGTGGTAGTGTGGTTCTGGGGGATGGAGTGGGGCCGCGGACGTGTTGCTGTAGCTTGCAGGCTCTGGCTGGGCCTGGCTCAAGTACCTGCTCACAAGAGCAGAATGATCCTGCTCATGGCTGTCTTTCAGGTCCTGTACATGTCGCGGCACCCCCTCCATCCTCTCCACACTCAGCACGCGCCCGTGGCCGTCCTCCACTGGGGCACCCTCGTCATAGAAGAGCAGGCTGCGGGAGCGGACTACAGACACAGAGAACAGCGTTACTTATGTCGTATGTCTTGCATGATATGCTTATTCTGACTTTCATGTGATTTGTAGAGTGAAGAGAAGCGTTTTTGGATTCAGAGAGAGTGGGAGAAAGAAAGAGCAAGATTTGGAGTGAGCTACTCTCTTAGGCGGTTACTACAGCAACCCCGTCGCCATCATCCACGGCCCGAGTCTGTAGGGTCCTTGTGAAAATGGATGAGGCATTTGAAGCCCCTTTCAAGCACAGCTTTGATAGAGCCGAAAGAAATGAGGCTCGGTTTGTGTTGTAAAGTTGAAAGAGGATTGTAAAATCTGCTCAAAGGGAAGTAATGATTTCAATCTAAAACTCTCTGGGATGTCTGACAGTAATTTGAGGGTGAGAATGGGCACTGTCGGCCCAGGAGCTCCGTTAATAACCTTTAGAAGAGAGACGGCACTCTTTCAGTCTCTCGTGGGGGGAACGAAATAAGTGCTGTCAAGGACACACAGCTATTAGCTGCCTGGATAATTCAATGTGTCTGAAAGCCGGATGACCTACAAATAAATGCTTCTTTACGCAAGTGTAGAGAAATGTAATCATATCATGCAATGTACATGAAAAGTTGATCTCGGTTTACACATTAGGGGCAGGGATGAAACATACCCTGGCTGGTGGTGTAGAGGTCACCTGAGGGCAGCGGTGCAGACTTCACCGTGTGTGAGGATGATGAGGATAAGGAGGAAGAGTAGAGGGAGAGCTCGGGCAGGCAGGGAGCCAGCGAGCCCAGCACCAACACAAAACACAGCGCCACCACCTGACCAGGAGGAGGAACCACACACACGGTGAGCACACTGCCCCACTGTAATCTACTTGCACTACAGCTCTCAGAGCAGAACTGACCTGCCTTTACATTCAAGGATCATAGCACTAAACTAAATAGACAAGATATTTCATTAGAATAGTTCAAACAAAAATGAAAATGTACTCAGCCTCGGGCCATTCAAGATGTAGATGAGTTTGTTTCCTCATCAGAACAGATTTGGAACAATTTTAAATTACACCACTTGCTCACCAATGGATCCTCTACAGTGAATGGGTGCCGTCAGAATCAAAACAGCTGATAAAAACATCACAATAATCCACAAGTAATCCACACGACTAATTAACATCTTGTAAAGCGAAAAGCTGCATGTTTGTAAGAAACAAATTCATTATTAAGGTGAAACTTTAAATTGTTGCTTCTGGACAAAATCCGTAATAATGCTTCTTCCAATGAAAAAGTCATTACCCTGTTGTCCTCTTACATTAAAATCATATTTTATTTAGAAGATATATAGAATTTTGGACTTGTAAATGACACTTGATCTGTGCATATTTCTCCCCTGATTCAGATGAGACAACGTTTTCACTGGAGAAAGCAATATTATGGATAGAGGTATATTTTAGATGGAAGCAAAAGTTCTCTGTTGAAAAAAACAGCATATGCTGGTTAGGTCTGTTTTGAAGCATGGCTGCTGGTTGACCTGGTTTCAGCTGGTCCTTAGCTGGTCCTAGCTCTTGGTCAGGACCAATTTAGGACCAGCACATGACCATCTTAAACCAGCTCAAACCAGTTTAACCAGCTCAAACCAGCAGCCATGCTTCAAAACATACCTAACCAGCATATGCTGTTTTTTTTAATAGGGTTTGAAGTTAAAAAAATTTTTAATAATGATTTGTTTCTTACAAAATGCAGCTCTTCTCTTCACAAGATGTTAATTGATGGACTGGAATCATGTTGTGGATTATTGTAATGCTTTTATCAGCTGTTTGGACTTTCATTCTGATGGCACCCATTCGCTGAGCAAGTGATGTATTGCTAAATTTCTCCAAGTCTGTTCTGATGAAGAAACAAACTCGTCTTGGACGGCCTGAAGTACATATTGAGCAAATTTTTGGATTAACTATTCCTTTAAGACTTTAAGACAAAGAAACACTAAGAAAGTGTGTGTGTGTGCAGGTTGAAATAAATGCATGTGTTTGTACAGTATATGTGTACATATACCATTAGACAGGTTCCGGTCTGTGTGGAAGCGATTTTGCAGGACCGAGGCATTTTTCCACTCACTAGAGCCTGAAGTCTTTGTAGCTGTTGTAGTAGAGACCTAAAGATGATACAGAAAACACATCAAAAAAGAAGACTGATTAGTCAATTCTTTAGATCAGGCTGTAGGCAGCATATTTGTCTGCAGGCTATGTGTGTTCTTCTTTGAGCTGTTTTGTAACAGCAGGATCTTCTTATTCTTAAGCTCACAGAGCATATGAGGATAATACACTTCTTACTCGCCACAGTGTTACATAAACTGAACTCCCCTTCACACCACTCACACAGTCTCTCGCTCTCCACCTCCTCCTCAACGCTGCTGCATGCATGCAGTGGGTGTTAATTTATTTTCCCTTCAATTATGTCGTTCTTCAGCCACCAATCAACCATACGCTTCTTCTCTTGCTCTCTCACACACTTATTAATGTGACCCAAAACAACACAAAGTCAAACACAACTGCAACACTTATAGCCACAGGATCTGTGAGTATGATATAATGGCATTCTACACACTATTTTTGCGGTATGTATGTAGTATATATGCAATACTTGGATGACCTAGTACAAAAATGTGCGTTACAGAAGTACAGTAGAGCAAACCGCGTGAGAAAACTTGTTCAACCTGGTCTTCCATTTTCAGTGTCATGAATGAACTGGAATTCAAATCAGCCCCACACTTTTCTCATTCTTGACTGATTATATGATCACAATTGTACACAAAAGGACACAAGAAATGTATAATGACTCGATTTCAGAGTTGATAACCAAACTGATAAACATTTATATTCCCCACAGTATACAGTACATAAGCAGTAGCCTGTGAACCTGTGAACCTGTGTTTGTGCATGTAATCTCAGCAGCAATGATTCAGTTATAATACAAAACGACATTGAGCTCCCTCTAGTGGAGTAATTTAGAAGCAACATCACGTGCAGTAATGAGTAACACCACCTCCACCACCAGAGAGAGCCATTGCAACATGTTGGAAAACAAATCAAAACAAAAAATACTACTTTGCTATTTCATGATTTAGCAGACTCTTTTATCCAAAGCAACATACAGTACACTTATAACAGAGACAGTCCCTCTGGACCCCTGGGGTTAAGTGCTTTTCAACTTGACTAGATCACCCCAAAACAAACCTGTATATTAGTTTTCACCTAAACATACACATACAGAATCACTCATAATGAGTGCTGTAGACTAGTCTAGCTCTAGACAGTATGTTTTCAGCATTGAGAGCGGCTCAGACCGCCCTACTAACCTAGCAATAATCATCTCAATTTGATTGTATAAACAGTGGTTTTCCTCAGGTTAATATACAACCCACCCACTAACACACAAACACAAACTCCCCCCTGCTGTCTCTTCGAATTCTCTTAGATAACTCAGAAGACTCTATCCTAATAAGAATCGGCAGAGCGCCAACACACACAGTCTCTTTATCCTGTAATGAGGGGCAGGCCGGCACCGTGCTGCGTGCTACTTTAAGTGTGTTGTTAATAAGGGGCCTGTGCCAGTCCTCTATAAAAAGCATTACTATATACTTACACACATACTTATGTCACTCTTACCTACATACTAAAAGCACCGATGACAGTAGCGTGCTACAATAAAGCTTCGAAGCCTAAAACAATGGTGAAATATAAACAGCGCAAAAGTTCAGGGTCAGTAAGATTTCTTTGTATGTTTTTGAAAGATGCTTTTTATTATTCTCACCAAAGCTGCATACATTTGATCATAACAGTAATACTGTAAAATATTACTATAGTTTAAAATAACTTTTTTCTATTTTAATATATTGGCAAATGTAATTTATTCCTGTGATGGCAAAGCTGAATTTTCAGCCACCATTACTCAAATCTTCAATGTACATAATCCTTCAGAAATCATTATAATATGTTAAAGGAGCTCAAGAAACATTTCCTATTATAATTTCAATGTTGAAAACAGTTGTGCTGCTTAATATTTTTGTGGAAACCAGGATACATGTTTTTTTTTTTGTATTCTTGATAAATAGAAAGTTTAAAACAGCTGTTATTTGTAATATAAATATTTTGTAATATCATAAATGTCTTTAACTATCACTTTTGATCAAAGTAATGCACCCTCATTTTTTAATTCTTTCTTAATTTCTTTAAAAAAAACTTTTAAATGAAAGTATACTTTCTTGCATGTTTTTGATAGCCCAGAAATTTAAATTCTAAACATTTCCCAACCTGTATGGCTTACTCCAAAAAACAAAACAAAAACAAAAACACTCTTTCGACAAAAGAGAGAAACTCATACAGGTTTGGAACGACATGATGATAATTAAATGAAAAGATTTAAACGACTGAATTTTCATTTTAGGTGAACTACCCCTTTAAGAGCTGTTCTTTAAAATAAGGTTTTAGAGTTAATCCACAGAAAAAGAGCTGACTTTGATAACACACAATGGTGCTCTCTCTTTCTGTCTCTCTAAACAGTAGGAACAGACAGCACCCTGTCGACAGCGCCTATGTTCTAACTAGGCCACCCAGGAGAGAATGAAAAAGTGCTGCTCTATATGATCGGAAGGGGAGGTTAAGACCTGCATGCATCTGGTCCGACTTCAACACCTGCTGACTGCGAAGAGGCTGCTGCGTACGCTTACCACAAATACGGTTACAATTAAATTTATTAAAATTCACCTATAAAGTATTCACTGTGATTAAACACAAGCACACATATGGTATCTCACCTGTTGGCATTCTCGAGCGTCTCTACTTTTTTCCACAGCTCATTGTTCTCTGAAGTATAGTTCTCAACTCTGAGGAGGAGAGAGAAAGTGTGTTATTGTACACGGTCACAATGACAGATTGAAACACATCAATAAATCGCTTCCATACGTATAACCATACATAACCCTGTCAGCTTGACTGATTAAAGCATGGTGGAAAAAACAGTGTATGTGTGTGTCCAGTGTGAGTCCAGTCTCTCCAGCACATTATCCAAACCCTGAGAGCCTAACAGCAGCATAAAAGGGAAAATGACTCATGCAAACGCACACACACCCCAATGAGTGCATGGACTGTAGCCATTGGCCGCATTCACACAACAAAAGCCATAAAATAGCAAGCAGGATATAGAGTATTTTGCAGGGAGTGAGAGAGAAGAGAGGATTAAAGGAGAGGAGGTCAACGAAGAGAAAGAAGGATGAAGGCACCAAGAAAACATAGAGGACAGTGGATGCTAGACAAACAATGCAAGAGGAGGGGAAGAGAAAATAAGAGCAGGAGAGAAAAGAAGAGCCGTCAGAAAGGGAGAGAGGGAGTAGAAGAGGTAGAGAACAAAGGAGTAGAGTAGGGGAGGCAATTACTTTTTCTCCAAACACTCCACGTATTCCTTCTTCTTCCTGCGGCTTTCCTGTGCAGAGATCTAAGAAGAAAAAAATGCATCTACTTTAGCATTGAAGTATTATGTCTATATATGTGACCCTGGACCACAAAAGCAGTCTTAAGTCGCTGGGGTATATTTGTAGCAATAGCCAAAAATACATTGTATGGGTCAGAATTATTGATTTTTCTTTTATGCCAAAAATCATTAGGATATTAAGTAAAGATCATGTTCCATGAAGATATTATGTAACTTTCCTACTGTAAATATATTCAAACTTAATTTTTGATTAGTAATATGCATTGCTAAGAACTTCATTTGGACAACTTTAAAGGCGATTTTCTAAAAAAAAATTTATTTGTTTGCCCCCTCAGATTACAGATTTTCAAATAGTTGTATCTCGGCCAAATATTGTTCTATCCTAACAAACCATACACCAATGGAAAGCTTATTTATTCAGATGATGTATAAATCTCAATTTTGAAAAATTGACCCTTATGACTGGTTTTGTGGTCCCGGGTCACATGATATGTATATGCACCAATATCATATAAGAGGAGGATTCTAACTGAACTTATTCAATATTAATAGTGTGATCATAAGTAATACCTTGTTTTTGATTTTCCTGCGCACCCGTTTGAGGGCTTTCTCCTCAGTTTTGGTGAGCGGTAGTTTGTTGGGGACGGGATATCCCTCAGCGATCAAAGTCCTCTTCTCTTCCTCTGTCAGCATCAAAGGGCCTGATGTTCCCTGCAGCTTCTGCATTACAACACAAGTCAGCGATTTTCACTCTGTATAGATGTGTTCAATATGTATGGATATAAGAATTTCCATTTGGACTGTATATACTGTAATGAACGTAGTGTGTCACATGCTGAAGCTGCGTTTGACTCACATGCGGGGCAGTGAGGAGAGGGGACGAGGAGATGGCTGTGGAGGTTCGGGCCTGTAGCCGGGCAGGGCTGGATGGAGGCAGTGAATGTGGGCTCTGCAGGTGGCCAGGGCTTAATGGTGGCAGTGAACGTGGGCTCTGGGATCCGTCGCTGTCGCTGCCATGGCTGCTGGGAGGAGTGGGCGGCAACCGCAGATGCTCATCTATTGGGAAAACAAAGATACTTGAAACACCTGTGACTCGTTCATTTGTGACATTCACATCTTCATGATCAGGTTTGATTCCGTATATATGCTACACAAACACGGCGACCCATCAAAACAGAGTTAAAATGGGTTTTTGAGCAAAGCCAGGCCAAAGTGTCAAACTGAAATTCAGTCTATTCACCTGTCATCAGGAAAGCCAATAAAGCCTAATCCGTTGGAAGCTTTTAGGCATTTCGCACACACCACATGCATGAACAATGCTTCTAAGTGTGGTGAGTGTTGGACTCATCATGTGTTTGGTCTGGCCATGTTCCATTATATACACAGAACTGCTTTAATGCTGTTGTTTCTGGATGAACAGAATGAAAGGACGTTATATTGCCAGACAGACAGCGCACACACAACACTTGCAGGTGCTATAGGTTGCTTGCCATTAGCAGATTTTCATCCAAAATGACGTGTGGTGTACTGAGGGGACAGTCACACTGGAGAAACGTAGGGTTATTTGCCTTTTCTCAGCAACACAATGGTGGTGACTTAAAATTTAAAACCTAAAAATAGTCTAGAACCAACATCAAACACTAATGGCTATTAAATGCAGGGACTGTATATGTTTGCGGTACATACACAGAGATCTAACTTATCAATATCATGACCATCCAGTTACTTTACTTATCAAAAGTTTGGTCAGTCACCAGTCCAAAAACTGTTCTTTAGCACTGCACTTTCATCAAAGTATCCTGAAAACATGTGTTGCTCTTTCCACAAACATATCAAGCAGCACAACTATTTTTAACATAATAACAAGAAATGTTTGTTGAGCACCAAATCAGCATATTAGAATGATTTCTGAAGGATCATGTGACACTGAAGACTGGAGTAATGGCTGCCGATTTTTTTTTTCAGCAAAAAAAAGTACGTTTTAAAATACATTAAAACAGAAAACATTTTAAATTGTAATCTCTATTCTTCAATATTTCAAAATATTATCAATTTACTGTATTTTTGATCAAATAAAATGCATCCTTGATGAGCATAAGTGAATAAATAAAAATAAAAAAACTGACCACAATTTGCAAACAATTCACTCTACACAACGGGCTAAAATGCAATTCTCAGAGGTTACATCAGACTTGGTTTTCATCAATGGGCCATTCAGAAAGGGCTAAAGTTGAGATCTGAGAGATTGTCAAACACATGCAAAAGTTAAATAAAGAAACACTCACACGAAGCCTCATTTCCTCTGGAAAAGGAACACACCATTAGAGTATTTATAACCCTGAACTGACCGTAGAGTGAGGGAGCAGAATAAAAGTGAGCTAATTTGCTTAGTTTTGCCATCTTTAAACTAGTGTGGAAGATCTGCACTGGCCATATGTGGCAACTAAGTGCTATATGTTGAGTACATTAGCTTGTTGTTGTGCATCTAAAGTAGCGGGCTATTTTAGAACCTTGTATTTAGAGGACAGTCATGGTTAAAAGACTGAATTGCTGTGCCTTCAATGCTGGGCCCCAGCATAGGTTGCTGGAATGCTACTGTCACTACTAGGCATGTTAACTAGCTAAACCAGTAAGATTCACTTGGTCAAACTGTTTCATCACAAAGACCATGCTGTTTAAGAGCAGGACTGAAGAGAGATTTCACACCCACCTGAGGGCACACTGAGGAACTGGTTTGCCTCTCTGGGCTCTGCTTTGATGGCAGGAACGGAGTTTGAGCTCAGGCCTTTGGAACTCTAACACAACAAAAACAAAGAGCAAAACAATCAACATGATGACATCAAAATTTAATGCACTTTACTGGTCTTACACAATTAATCTGTGCATGTTTGTGCTATACTATATTTTAACATTTAATCAAAATTTTCTCACTACTAAAATGACTTTCTTGTTCTGCTGATAAAGTCAGGTATCACCCTACATGTTTTATTCATTAATATCCTGTTTCGCTCAAAAATATGGCACAAGAAGAAAGTAAAATTAAATTCTCATTCATTACAATATGCAACAGATGCTTATTCACTAAAGTATTTGTGAAAGAAGCATCTTGTGTTTTCTCAATGCAAGTTGCAGCAATATATGTGGCACAGAGACATCATTCAGCTTTATCTGAGAGCCATTTCTGATGGTACTCAACTGTTAGGGTACTGGACTAAATGTGCTCCATGCTGGATGTCTGAGACAGTAAACACAGCTGAAGGCAGACTCAAACTGTTTACACTGACAGAGCAAAGGCTACCCGCTTGCTAACCACACACAGTCTGGCCAGCGACCAACCATCATGCACAAAGTGAGGTGACATGAGCCTCAGATCACAGGGGCTGTTGTACCATTCACTTTTCTTCATACCTCCCTCTTATTATTTTCTGGGTCAGTGGACGGTATTCCCCACCAACTTGAGCTGGTAAAGGCCTTTGTACAAAGAGACTAAAATACTGTACTGTAAAAATGGCAGAGGTGTGCCATTTTTCAGCAGGAAAAAGTTGTCAGGTTATATTATAACTTGCAAAGCCATGACACTTTACTGCCATTTGAAGGGTTTCTACATTATGAAAGCATTCTTAAGTGTATTTAGAGACTGAACACTACCTACACAGAATCAAACGAGCAAGAGTTTTGTTGATATGCTATTGATATTTAGTACAACAGTGCGACAGATTATATACAGATTTAGACACAACAGTACCATTCACCGTGTACACTTTTTTAGCGATGTCAAATGATTAATCGCGATTAATCGCATCCAAAATAAAAGTTTGTGTTTACATATCATATGGGTGTGTACTGTGTATATTTATTTTGTATATATAAATAGGCACACACATGCATGTATATATTTAAGAAAAATACTATATTTTTATATTAAATATTTATTTATAATATAAATTATATATAAATATAAATTAACAAATATTTTTTCAAATAGATACATGTATGTGACTGCATTTATATATACATAATAAACAAGCACAGTACACACACATCGATCATGTAAACACAAACCTTTATTTTGGATGCGATTAATCGTTTGACAGCTCTACTCTTTTTCTGTGTTACCTGCACTCAGATATCCCTGTTTATTTTTCAGCAAAAGTCTGCCAGATTATGCAAAATGCAACTTTTGCTGAAAAAAAATTTGGGATATCTGGGTGCAGGTAACACTTAGAAAGAGTACACACTGTTCATTTACATATACTACCAACATAGTAACAATACAAAGCTGGGTAAAAATAAGCAAACTTAACCTTTATTGAATTAGTTGAGTCAATGATTCAATGACTCACTCATAAAAACAATCGCTTGATAAGTTCGATTATGAATCAGTGTTTTAAAATTTGATTCTGCCAATGATTCAATGAATTGCTCATAAAGTGCCCAAATATGTCTAATAAATAGCAGGCTAAGAGCAGTATGTGTAAAGAGTTGTATGTATGAATTTACAGAATTCATAAAAAAGCAGGCATAAAGTATCCAGCTGGTCTACTGCTTCTATAGGGATTCGAAAGTACAAATCACAAGATGTCACATGAGATAAACTGTAAATGGCAGTGAAGCAGCACGACTATACTGTAAGTCACATGACACTGACAATTTTGGGATGTAGTATGTCCGGATTGCATTCATACTACACACATTCTTACAATAAAGATTTTTTTTTAATAGTCCAATGTAGTACCTCCAGTACCAGTATGTGCACTGTGCACTTGTTGCTACAAACTGGTATAATTATTTAACATGCAGAAAGAGTCACTGAAAAATCTCTACAATTATACAGCCTGTCAGCCTCAAATCTGAGGACTGGAACTGATTCATAAAAACTGTAAATACACAAAAACGGAATCTTTCAAAAGTGTCTATAAAACATATTCCAAATAGCCTTTCTCCTCTTCTAGTCAAGCTTCATTAAAATTAAACTACAGCAAAATCAGGTCATATTCTGTTTTAGTTGGACCAATAACTTGGACTAATTCAACATTTCAAGGTGGCCTCAAAAAATTCCAAAGCACTGCCTGAAGATTATGTAATATATGCAGATTATGAATTATAGTTATTATGGTGCTCCATGTCTTAACTCCATGTTATTTATGGTTTGTGTTTATCTGGTGAGAGCTCCTCTTCCTGTGGCACACGGTCACAGTGTCTCTATGAGGATGCTCTCCAGTACAGCTGCACACTGGCAATATAGCAGAACCAAGTGGGATGTCAGAACAGCTTTACACCATGTGCGTGTCTTGCTGCCCTTCTTAAATAAAGGACATGTGCTTATATAACCCCATCCATCCTGAATGTTATTTCATCTAGCCAAGTTATTCTTGACAGCACTTCTCATTTGTTAACTTCTAGCAAAAATGTTCAAGCCCTTGTTCAGTGTGTTTGCTTATTTTGTTGACAGGTATCTTCACACAGCACAATCGGGCTCCCCGGATAGGGCAGAGTTTATAGGAGCTGGCGGAAAGTCTGGCCTGAGTTAGTGTCAAGTCAGGGAGAAGAGAACAGTTCCATGGCTCTGATGCTCAAAGAGAGTCTGGTGCCAGATTAGAGAACTAAAGAACTAATCTAATCTCAGCTCAACACTGATGCTGCTGGAGCCGATTCCCATGCTTCAGTAAGTTCAACTCCTCACACTCGCACTCATACTGCGAACATGTTCACTGGGCAGAGAAGTGGAGCAAGCTGCCAGCTGAGCAAAAGAGCACATGAAGCACGTGTGCGCATGTTTTTCATTGTCATACTAATACAATGGTCCCTCTGGTGTGCAGTGTGTGTAAGGTTCACCATCATTAGCTCGCTTACATCGGTTGATATCCACTCTAAAATAACATTTACCTGATTAATAAGACAAGTATTTCACTCTAACGTCGGTTTTCAAGATAAGTTGCATGATGGCCATTTTTACCTTCTCCCCTGTGTGGTTTCTCTGTGGCGGAGGGGCAAGAGTGAGGGCATGTGAGCAGGTGCTGGTGTTGGCCAGAGGGGGCGATGTATCAGGGCAGTTGTCTGACATCAGGCTGGGCTCCTGCTTCACTAGAATGGCTGTGAGATCCTGACTGAACGACCACATTCCTTCTGAGTCTAAGGAAATAAATAACAGGCTCAAACAAACACAAAACAGAGAAAAAGGACTGACAGTTACATTTTAAAAGTTTTGTTAAAAATGCTTTGGGGAGTGACACATGGAATGATAACTATTAAGTCTCTCAAAAGACTCAATCAATCAGACGTTAAAAACAGAGAGAGCTACTGAATAAAACAGAATGCAGGTTTCTCAAAGCACAATTTAAACAGTCGAACTCGACAGCTGACATGCATATTTGCATAGATTAACAAATTAAAAAATAAATTAACATTGGAAAATATAACCACAAGTCCTGTGAACAGTAGGCCACAGATAAGCTTATGTAAAATGAAATGAAAACAACAAAACAATCAATATACTTTTTACTGTCTATTCAGTGCTTCAGATTATTCACAGTTTTTCATGTACTTTTTTAATCTGTTTAATCAGCATACCAATTAGAAAATACATTTTAATCCATTGACAGCCAAAAAATAAATATATTAATAAATCACTGTGTATCAGACAATATTGAGTAATGTAATGCATCTGTGTGCTTTTTTATTTTTAATTTTTTTAAAAAGGGCCTTATTGGCAAATATCATGCAGGATGTTAAAACCATGGAGGACATTGCAATCAATGAGTGATATTTCCAGGAAAGTGACAAATTTCACACTTCAGACCCCATGGAGGGGGTTTCATACAGATGCAGGTGAGGAAGACAGACTCGGTTAATGACCGGAAGGGTAAAGCAAACCAGCTTCTCTTTATACTGTTAACACAAAAGCCTATATGGTGTGGGAGGGGCAGGTGAGAGATTGGGGGCATGTAGGGTGGCTAGAGAACAGCTCGACATGTTTGGACGCTTCAAAGAGAAGGAAAGCACTACATATAGTGGGAGCCCTCGTTATCACATCGCCCTCGGTAGCATTCGTGTGCAGGCTCCACCGCAGGATCGATAAAACATTATGCGGCCTTGTAAAAGAAGAATGGCAGGTTTTTCATGTTAGTCCTCTGTTAGGGAAGGACATCAGCAGGAGTTTGATTACAACAGGAGAGCAAAGCTCTTTAGGAGTTCTGCTGTTCGGTGGAGAGCGCTGGATTTTATACTTCATATCTCTCAGTCTGTGGGGAACCTCTGTAAAAGTGCCTAACCCTTCAGTTTAGTACACCAGATTAGGCCATAAGAGTCTGTCCTTCACCAGGGTGCACTAAAGCAAACACACTCTCATGCACAGCCTCTATTGTGAATAAAGGATTAGTCATCTTTTCAGCTTTTTCAAACATGATTAGACCAAAAGTACACTTTCTGAAGGTCGGATCTAATAGATCAGAGGGGTCATCTCTGTCTCTCGGATCTATAAGGAGCCTCTCATTCTAACTGCCTATCTCTCTATTTATTAAATCAAAATGAGGTTATGGACATCCCTGATGAACCAAACCAGCACTGACCAGTATAAACCAACATGGAAAAGCTGGCTGGTCTTGCAATATAAACATTTTGGTAACACTTTAGTATAGGGAGCAATTCTCATTATTAATTAATTGCTGCTTATTAGCATGCATATTATTAACATATTGGCTGTTTATTAGTACTTATAAAGCACATATTCTGCATGACCATATTCTACATCCCTAATCTTACCCAATACCTAAACTTAACAACTACCTTACTAACTATTTATAAGCAGCAAATTAGGAGTTTACTGAGGCAAAAGTCATAGTTGATGGTTTGTTAATAGCGAGAATTGTAGCTTAAAATAATGTGTGACCAACATTTTTAATATTTGGATCGAAAAAAATTCAGTAGGATTGATATAGACTTTCACTTTAAGTTTAACATGCACTATAAAAGTTTGCTTTCAGTCTGACTAAAGCAGTAATTCATCTTTTTAAAATGTCCCGTAAAATGTGACTGAAATTGCTCAAAGTCAGACTGACAGATCTAGACAATGTCACAGTAGGTCAGCTTCGTTCAGCACGAATACATGGTAATCAGACTACAACTGGCCTTTGTGTTGTGTGCTTGTTCTGAAAGACTGAGGTCACACACAGTATACTGTGTCATGTACTCGGACAGATAGATGAAGACAAGGCAAAAACCTGCTGCAGCTTGATTATAATTGCACATTTAAACATACTTCTCTCTGTTTCTCCATGTGGTGGCTTGAATGTTGCTTAGAGCTGAAGTTACTCAATAATGGACAAAAGTTGTTTTAATTTTACATGCAAAAGTTCCTCCTTATACTCCACAGAAGTTACTGGGTCCTGCCCACAGGGCACTGTAAGGCTTTGATGTCTCTCAGGACAGCAGGTATCATAGCCGGTGACTCCAGGCCGGCGGAGACGGAAAAACGATGCTCATTAGCAGGTTTAAAGTTACTGCAGAGCAACAGGAGACAAAGTAGTGAACCAGCCAGCGCTTACTTTAACTGCCCCCTAATGCCGCTCACAGTCTTTATAGGGGCAGGTTTATGGATCAGAGGGGATATCACACATAACTGAAACACCTGAACTCACTGTGGTCATCTAATAGACTGTCAGAAAAAAAATGAGCAAAAACTATACTTTTAAGGGTACAACAGCTTGTCACTGCAGTACCTTTAAAAGGACATCTCTGTAACCTATTTACCTCTAAAAGGTACATAGTAGTGTACCTTAATGGTACAGATGGCAGGGTATAGATGGCTGAAATATATTTAAAATGTTTGTCTTGAGGCCTGAAAATTGTATAATTAAATTTACTGTCAGTAAGTTCATTGTCAATTAAACTATTATTTCCTGCATTTTACTATTCATTTTATGTTCCTTTTTAAAGAAATCACACCTTGTTAATATGCACCTTTTAGATTGTATCCCTAAAGCACACCTGCCACTGTAACCCGAAATGTTCACATTTTTCTGTAAATTCAGTTCTTTGAGCTAGAAAGCCCAGAGAGAGAAAGAAACAATGGCACAAATGTGTTCTGAAAGACCTTCATTTTGGATGCTCAGGGCACTATAGTCTGGCTAAATGGATCGAGAAATCCTGCAGTACCTTCATGCTTCTTTAAGGATTTGTTGATTTAAAGCCTGACTGGAAAGAAGCTGCAGTCTGCACACACACTCCTTGCATAGTCAACCTAAGTTCAGGATGATGTAACTCTCTGAGCCACCCCCACCAAATTCTCCATCTGAAGCTGTAAACCAGACCCCTTTTATTTTATGGATGTCTACAGTTCCCTGGACTGATCGTGGCGTGTGTGAGAAAGAGAGAGAGAGAGCGAGAGACAGACGGATGCACTGACAGAATGAGTGAGTGAGTATGAGTGTTGGCTATCTTCCTGGAATTCCCAGCTTCCAATGGAAGACTGAGCTCTTGGCTAGAGCTTTGTCAAGGAACCCTGTGCTGCACGGGTGCTCCGGGAGATAAGGAGGAGAGACTAAAAAGAAAGGGACTTTATAGAAAAACAGAGCTGCTGATAGATGATGCTTTGAACTTTGGCGTTTATCAGGAGTGTAAAATCTTCTGATAATCTAACACAGAGAGCTGATTTTCTGATTGGATGGATGACATGTAAGACGAGGAATGAATAGAGCTGCTTGCTAACCTGCATCATCATCTGATTTGATGGGCATAGAGGGGCTCTGTGGGGCAGAATCCCCGCTGAGAGAGTAGCTGTGTTCTGCCTGGATGTCAGGGTTTGGAGGGTCAAGATCCATATCCAACAATGGGTTCCTCTCCGCCAACAGATGATCATCAAAGAAACTGTTGAAAAGGTCACTGGAGAAATCCTCCATCTGCTCGGAGAAATGCTGGGAAGAGATCACAAAGACAATATTTAATTCTGGAATAAATGACATTTTCCAACATATTAAAATATGAAACAGTTATTTTAAAGGGTAATAATATATTGACAAAATTACAGTATTTTTGATCAAACAAATGGAGCCTTGGTGAGAAAAAGAGACTTTTAAAAACACTTTACCAAATGTCAACTTTTGAAGCATATCTAACCATAATGCATGAACAAATAATAATTTGGCTGAATTCATCCCACTCCCTGATCATGTTATTATAAGCAAAGATCAACTCAAATAACATCTTGAGATGCTAATTTGATATACAGCCTCTTTTCAAATGATCATTTAAATAGTCACAGCTGAAATTCAGAGGAACACTGATAAACCCCTTCTGTTATTTAGCCTAAGGTGCATGAGTCTGAAAAGTAGATTTTAAAAAAGAGACATGCATTCTTCTATGCATGAGTGCGTTTAGAATGCATGTCGTCATTTTGCGAATGAAGGATGTGTGTGTACGTCTCTGCTGTGGGGGTATGCGAATGCATATTTGCTGAGCCAGGGTGTGACAAAGGTGTGAGAGGACCTGATCGTGTTTACATCCTGGTGAATGGGGACAGGTGTGTGAATGACACACCTGTAGCGCAGTGAGCATATAAACCAGCCGCTATGCACATATCACACGTGCACACATCCAGACTCCCAGCACCTGTATGAGTTCCCACACAAACCCCTAATCACTGCAAGACCTCTGTGAAGAGGTTCATTGTGCTGTTATGAATGTTTACTCTGGTTGTCCCTACTCAAACAAACAGAGCTTCCAAAACTAAATCTGGTCAAACTTGTTGCTCACCATATGGATGCATAAGCAGAGGAGCAGGAAACAAACCCTGCAATGGCAGTTATCCGTATTGTTCGATGAATGACATCCTGGGAACACCCTGATGATCGAATTTGTGAAATGACGCAGCTCGCCTGCCGTCAGTGCCGGGCTAATCACCATGGTTGAGCATGGCAGTATAAACAGTTTCACCCTAAAACTTTGAAGTTTGTTCAGTGTTCCTGCTCCTGGATGTGTGGGGTGGATATATTTACAGACTTGATTAATCTGGACTGCAGTTGCTATTTCAGAACTCTGAGCTGCATATGCTTGCAGGCTGCATGTGTGTTTTAATTGGCATAGTAGTGCTTTGACATTTTTGTCAAGTAATCCATTAGCCTAATGCAAAATGCAAATATAAATGATGCCTATTACGAATGAGCTTCGATGGAAACCTGCATTCACGTATGCAACTTCCCTGTCTGTGTGGTCCTGTGTACATTTGTTATCAGAGCAGACAGTCAGAATGCTTCTCTAATCGGTTTTATCTCTCTGTAGAGCTCTTTCCTGTTTTGACAAGTGTCAGTTAAGAGTTTCTTATGTGGTGTCTGTCTGGTTTTCGGGTTGACCTTGCAGGGGCCAATGGTAATGATGCAATGCTGGGGTGCTGATGCAAGAGTCCTGAAATTCCACATCTGGAAGGCTCCTCAGAGGAAGAATTCCAGAAGAGCTTGGAAGAACTGGAAGAGTGTGTCTCTGTCATTAGGGTCAAATTTTAGGAGAAATGAAAACAAGAAATGTCTCAGGCTTACGGGTAAACCTTTATAAAAAAAGTAGAATAATGACATTAACAGTATAGTTCACCCAAAAATGAAAATTCTGTCATAATTTGTTCACCTTCAAGTTGTTCCAAACCTGTCTGAATTAATTTCTTTCAGCTCTTGGAAAATAATACTACTGTTAACTTTTTGGTTCCCAACAGTTTAGCAGAAGAAAGAAACTCCAATACAAGTTTGGAACAAACAGAGGGTAGAGTAGATGATGACAACAATTTAATTTTTAGGTGAACTATCCCTTTAATAAGATGATTTTTCTCACATTAAAATGCAGACTGAAGGAACATGGTACTTTGTGTTACATTTGCTGTTCAAAGTGGCACTGATGGTCAAAATCTGCTACCTAACATTACAAAATCAGTGATCAGGTGGGTATTCAAGCAGCCTTATTGGATCAGACAGACCTATCAGACCCTGCTCACGTGTATCATACTAAAGTACACTATGCATTTATGTTGACATTTCACAATGATTACTGCAGCTGGGGCTTTTGAGCTAATTTCTGCGACATCCGTGTCTTAGTCTTGCGTAACAAAACACAAGGAATGATTTTATCTATGTTGTATTGAGTACAACAAGGAAGAGAGACTCCTATTTCTGCATTTTATAATTAGAAGAAGTCCTCCAACAGTACTACAGCTTCAAAAGGCATTGAAACAAGAAGCACATACCAACAGGAATCTCATTTCTTTCTATGCTCTCACATATCAAAGAGAAACGACAAGTGCATGTAATCAGAATATATATATATACAGTCTATATACACTGTATATTAATTCTTAATATACTTTTTCAGCTTAGCCAATACTGTCATTTAAAATATTTCTGGTTTGTCACTTGGGCGCTCTTCCTAAAATGTTAAAAAATGGACCGCAGCAGTGCAAAGCATGTGTTCGCAGGCTGAGAAATGCCCTATTTTTCCATCTGATCCATTTTCTTGAAGTAACGTTTGGGTCATGTCCGGGTCTAAGCGGGCTGGTAAACTGCACAACTGCTCGACTCATCGCATTCCATTCCCTTATTCCAGACCTCCAGCTGCACTCCAGCCAGTCAGAGCTCAGTATGCAAATGAGGAGAGGGGAGCATGTCATTTTGGAGCTGGAGTGCAGGGTGCGCACGGAGCAGCTCGGTGCACAAGAAAATAACGCATTAGTCTTTGGAAAAATAAATATGCTGATAAAAATCATTCAGCAGCAGTGGAATTGGGAATACAGCCAAACCCACAATGTTTGGGAATATATGTGCCTCTCGCTGAGTTATTTCTGAGAACAATGAGTCACAATGAAAAGATTCATTCTTACGAGTGGCAAAAAAGAGAGAGAAGGAGAGAAGTTCTTGAACTGAAGATGGAGTTTGCAGATGTTTAGTGTTTACACTAGTCGACGTGTGATGCGATTAAAAATATGGTTCACTCATGTGAGGCATGAACATCAGCTTCAGCCACAGCATGATCTGATCAGTTTATTTGCACTGGATCTGACATTTTTTACCTAAATATTAGGGATATTCACGTGTGAATGTAGGGTGATGATGCATTTTAGCAATCATACTGTCTCCAAACCAGCACATCTGCACTTTAAAGCCAGTTCATATTCTCAGTTTCAGATTCCAGCTGGCAGCTGTGAATGATCAGATATGGGTCAGGGAGGATAGTCATGAACTAACGCTCATTATGATCCGCTCAGTATGCATGATGAGCCAGACGCGTGGGGGGGGGGACGGGCGCAGCGTTTGCAGGTGAGGGAGCCAGGCCTCTGCAGGTGTTCGCAGGTGAGGGCTGATTTAGATTACAGGCATGGCATCAAGTTCACAGCTGCAGCCTGTGACTTTTGTAAGCTTGCCACCAGACACAGACACCACCATCCCACCCACCTCTCTGGAGATCAGGTCACACGGGTTTTTCACCAAAAGGATTTCAAAGAAGCCAGTTTTTGTGTTCAGAACTCAGAGACCTTTTTGAATGCTGTACTGATAAGATGGAGAATAAGGTGGTAGATCTGAAGTCTGCATGTGAGGTTTTATTCTAGTCCCTGCTCTCCTCCTGCTCCCTCACTCCCTTCTCCCTCTTTTTTCCTTTCTTTCTTTGCCATTTCTTCTTCCTCCCATTCTAACTTTCCAAATACAACTCTTAGGTTCCTTCCCCCTCTCGCTTTCCTCTGGTTTCTTAATTCCAGTTCCAGATTTTTCTTACGTTTTGCTGTCAGCCACAGAGCAAGAGAAGCATGACCACAGAAGGCAGTTGGGCTTCAGCCCCACCTCCAGACGGGAGCCACTGAGGGTCACAAAACAGACGAACTCTTCTGGAGGTGAAACAGTGGGTGGTAGAGAAGTTGAGTATGGGAGAAATATAGAAAAATCTGAACTTGATTTTCGTGACGGAGTGAAAAAGAAACTTAAAGACAGTGAGTTACAGACACTGCAACTTTTAGAGGAAGAGGGGAAAGGAACCGAGGACACAACTGAACTAGAGGGATATCCTAAGGAGCGAGGAATCCCCGTAACCACCCTCTATTTTCTGCTTGTCGCATTTCGGAAGGGGAGGGGGTCTCCAGATGTGTGCCCCATCCCCCTTTCAGAGGACTCCCTGTACTCTGTAATTTTGCCAGGCTAAATTGGCTCTCTCAAAAGAGCCTGTGGCAACACAGCCTTGGGCAGAAGAATATCCTGTATACAGACCAAATAGCTGTGTTAGTCTAGTCTGTTCCTGTCTGACCACAGCGAGGAAAAGATGAGGCTTTGATTTTTTCACGTTCTCTTTTAATATATTATTAAAATGACTATTGAGAGTAAATAAGTCACAACTGCGGCATGTAAAGTAAAATTAGTGAGACGGTCACATTTGTCATCACACTGTATAAAATAAATGAACAAAATAAGAAAAGTCAGAA
Organism: Sinocyclocheilus grahami; assembly: GCF_001515645.1. Lineage (NCBI taxonomy): Eukaryota > Metazoa > Chordata > Actinopteri > Cypriniformes > Cyprinidae > Sinocyclocheilus > Sinocyclocheilus grahami. Next base: position 367,172 of record NW_015505889.1, on the reverse strand, counting down.
TTGTTAGATGTAGTCACAAGAAATTGTCAAATTTGTGAGACACCATGTGAGATATGAAGTCACAATAAAGAGACCCATAGTCAACTGTGTTAACTAAATAAATCTGCAATTATGAGGGGGGGAAATTGCAGTTCACAAATTTGAAAAATATAACTGCATCTGTGAGACACAAAGTGGCAATTACAAGAAATGTACAATTTGTGAGAAAGATTCAGACTGAAATAAAATCTTCATATTCATAATTGTGAGAAGTTACAACTATACGAAAGTCTAATCTGTAAGTCATATTGTAAATTATAGTCACAATGATGATATATAAATTCTACAAGAATTAGCAAAATATGTTGTGACAATCACATTGTGAAATATAAAGTCACAATAATGTGAAAGTCACACTGAGACAAGAAATATGTCACAATTATGAGAAAATCATAATTGTGAAATATAAAGTTGCAATTATGAGAAATGAAGCTGCAGTTTTGACATAAAGTTGCAATTAGGAAACATAAAATCACAATTACATTTTACTTTTTACTAGAAACATGCTTCATTATAGCTTTGATGGGAATTAAATATATTATCCATTGCAGTTATAATAAAATACATTAACTCTCATTGCATATGCAAAACTGTTCCCTGGAATGAAAAGTCATTATGTAATTAACATAATCAGCTGGGTCTTTGATCCTCAGTAGAGAGGGAGCCTGGGAAAACAATGCTGGATATCTGAGTCGGGGACCTCAAGATAAGCTGACGACATGTCCCTGCAAACACTGACACCCACCTGACATGTTTATTCAGAGCCTGAGGGGTGAGAGAGAGCTAATAGTGGGTACACATATGTCTCTGCAGGGCTCACTGCCTTAAAATATGCCTTCCACATGTGAAGAATAAGTTATACATGCTCTAGTGCAAAGGTTAGGAGTCAAAACACAACCCAAGAGTGCAGATACAGTACAATTTAAAAAGTTCTGGAAACTCTTGCCCGTCTTACCCCAAAGGCTCTGTACCTTTGCAACGTAATGTGTTCCAGCTCAGACTTTCTTGTTTGATCAAGAAGTTGGCAGTAATTTAGACCAACATCTGAGTCGCAAATAACTCTCTGAAAGGATTTGACCAAAGCTAGACGAGTGTGCCAGATATAAATCAGACATTAACCTGACTTGCCTACCACTGCTGGTCATTTTCTCAATGAAGGGAAAGACAGAGACACACTAAACTGGATATATAGCAATGTTCCTTCCATCATGACGTCAGTTTGCAGTTTGTTTCTATAATTCAACTGAGATAGGACTCTCTTTGGTGGTTAAATCTAGTACACTTCAGGGGGTCACTGAACAGAGCAGTTGGCTGACATCTCTACAACATCCACAGTTCTGTTCACAGCAGCCCCTCGGGAGAAAGACAGAGAGAGTGAAAGATAGAGAGAGTGCCTGGAGAGCAGGAGGAGTTCTGGCATGTCAGGGAACTCCTGCTAAAACATCAGCTGAGGAGAGGAATGCAGAAAAAAATAATAATCTGGGCTAGTTCATAATGTCAAATTAAATGACAACAGACTTTAAAATGACACCTGACGGTTCTCCAACCACAGGCACAGAGTTATATCACTAAGCACTAAAATATGTCTAAATTGTGGATTTTCAGCCCTTTTTAGGCCAAGGACCCCTTATTGAATGAAAGAAAAAAAAGCTGGATCCCCATTACATATTGTATTTCATTTTACTTCATAAACTTGATTCTATGAGTTACAATGAAACATTTATGAGAAACTTTACCTTATTAGCTTAGAAGTAAACTTAATACTGCATAATTAATTTTTGCACAAGAAATCAAATAATAATCAGTGGTGACTGAGATACTAATTAGGTTTTTATTTATTTGTTCATATTTAAATAAAACAAATACACGAAATATTTTTAGCCTAGATGTCTTTCGCAATAACAGGGTAGGCGCCGGGGGGTTGAAAAGAGTAAGCGCCCACTATTATCGGTGAACAATTGCTTGACTATAATGTATTTTACAAATGCTTCAAAATTATTCAAAGCATCTAGCAATTTGAAAAAAATTTAAGGATCTGGTTTGACAGGACCAAAGCTAACACGCCCTTAAGTCTCTACACACTAACTGCTGATTTAGTTATTTTGTGCGTGTGTGAATGTGCGCTCACGTAAGAACACACCTCAGTGTACTCTCTATTCTCTCTATTTATGTCCATCATGAGAAGATTTAAAACCCAAGCCAAAGGTATGACAACAGCAGCCATACTTAACCTTTACTGAGCAATACATGACAAAATTTCGTAACACATGGGAGTGATCGTCATACATTGTCCTGTGCAGAACAGATAAAGAATGTGTGTGAAAACTAAGCATATGTGAAAATTACAGAGTGGTTGAATTTATATCAGGTGATGGATTAGTCTTCTAGATTCACACAGACTGGGAAAACCCGACTGATTAAAAGCTTTAACCTTTATTTTGGTGGCAGGCTAGGTTAAATCATGTGGCTGCTATTATGAATCAAACTCCATGATCATAGAGTTAAACTTCTATTTCTGTATCACCCAGAGAGTGTCATAATTTCTTCATTCTTTACAGTCATCTTAACTGTAGCTCACAGATGTTGACAGTTAAGATGAGAGTAACAGTTAGAGCCATATCACTACTACCTTTATCGTTGGCCTAGTCATTCTGAAGATTACACAACCTCTCTTCTTACTGTCCTTCTCTTTCTTTTTCTCTATTTCTCTTTTTCTGTCAGGACCACTATCGTCAAAGATGATTGACAATTAGCATACAGTTTGGATTGGCGGTATGGTTCTGTTCTGGGCAAGAACTCCCTGCGCATAAATGCAGCCTAGCATGGATGAGAGCAGGGAGAGCAGCGATAACCCCCCCAGGGTAAACGGAACAGAACCAACATGAATGTATTGCAGATATCGTTGTTCAATAATGTTATGTACACATTTTAGAATTAGTCTGATTCAAAGGAGAATCAGAAGGCTGAATCCTGACTGACAGAGGAGGAGTTGGGGATGGAGGAGTCTAACTAGCTATTGAGCAATGCGAAAACTGCTGATAATACTGAGGGACCTTATAAATGAATGCTTAGATAGGTGTCGTATTCCCATAGGTAGATGGGGATCAGCTGATGCGAGCTTGACTAACGTGACCTGCCAGAACTAATGCTACGCTAGATTTTATGTGGACAGCTTCCATCAGAAGCATCAACTACATCTGAGAGAAAATTCTGGAGGAATATGCTGCCTTTCCTCCACTCCTCCCCTCCAGATGCTCCTCACCTCCCCCTACTCCAAACCCTCAACATTCACCCCAGACTCTTTGTAGAAGTTGTCTGTCTCTACTAATCAAAGACCATCATTTGTTATTTCAGTCACAATAAAAATAACATGGTTGTCATCTAGAACTCCCTGCCTTCTAGGATACACATGAAATGCATCATGTTTTGCTTCAGATATTACATACAGTGGGGGAAAAGTATTTAGTCAGCCACCAATTGTGCAAGTTCTCCCACTTAAAAAGATGAGAGAGGCCTGTAATTTTCATCATAGGTATACCTCAACTATGAGATGACCTCTGTCATTGCCAACAAAGTGTATATAACAAAGTATTGAGATGAAATTTTGTTATTGACCAAATACTTATTTTCCACCATAATTTGCAAATAAATTCTTTAAAAATCCTACAATGTGATTTTCTGGATTTTTTTTTCTCATTTTGTCTCTCATAGTTGAGGTATACCTATGATGAAAATTACAGGCCTCTCTCATCTTTTTAAGTGGGAGAACTTGCACAATTGGTGGCTGACTAAATACTTTTTTGCCCCACTGTACGGTGTCTATGCTGCTTAACCCTTCAGGCTCAGAGTGTTCTAGATGTACCAGCAAAGCAAAAACGACTTTTAGGATGGGTGGGACCTGCCAAACCGGTAGATATCATCTCCAATCGTCTTCTAGTGTTCAGACACGCTATGTGCTTCTAAAGAATGGTCTTGCATCTGATTCATCATCTTCTCTTCAGAATACTGAAGATGGAGGGAAAGCATCAAACCACCCTTGCTATTCAAGTTTCTGTTTTTTCCTCACATGTGGGAAGTGACTGAACAGGTAAAAGATGTCAGACTGGTAGATGACTTTGTATTTTACAAATTTTCGTCTCTGAATTCTTCGCATACATTCACTGACAATATTGTAGTATGACATCCTCTGCGTCAGTGATTAAGCAACACGAACAGGCAGAATGTTGGTATGATGCATAAACGAAAGAGAGGCATTTAATTGATTTCACATTTCTGTATATTTCTGTAGCTTATCACAGATATTGCTTGATGTGAGCTGAGTTCAAATGCCATTCATATAATCAGCAGATTCACGTTAATAATTTTTTGTTCGAATCTTATTTCCATATTAATAAATGTCTTCTCTATTTTAGTGCGAAAGAGAAAGATCACAGTATCCTGTTTATTAGATTATCACGGTGAATCATTCTCTCTGTCACCAAAGCCATTCTCAGTTTTACGAAATTGGGCAAAAAACAGCAGTATAATAACAACGATATAAATCAAAGGAAAGATACAGAATCACAACAACAGCTCTCTTTGTGTGAAGAATGCACCAAAGAAATACAGCAGATATATAATATAAAGTCATTTAAATAAGCCTGAGGTTTATCTGCGTTGTTGTGGTTTACAGATCCTCTCTGTGATCTTAGCTTTAACACACAGTAGAGTGAGACGTGCTGATTTCCACCCTTTAGCGCAAGCCATGCAATTATGCTAAAGCCGTGATTTAAACGGCCAGACGTGCACACACACATACGTTCTTCTATCACTGTAGGGACTTTCGATTGCCTTCTATAGTTCTTATTCTGAGATAGTAATATTTTCTCTCCCCTATTCCTAAAGGCCCCACAAATCTATTAGCATTTTTACCTTATCATTAAAGCATTATTTAGCATGCACAGTAGAGGAACAGTTTGCACAAAAATTTAAATTATTTCATAATTTACTCCTCTAATCTTTGTGTCATTCTAAACCCATATGATTTCCTTTATTTCATGGAACACAAAAGGAAAATTAAGCTTCTAAGTGTCAAAAAGGATGCAAAAGCACAACAAAAGTAGCTTAAATGTGGCCCCATTACAAAGCAAACTATATACCAAATCTTCAAAAGTCATACAATAGCTTTGTGTGAGACATAACCTTTAGACAATAAACCTTTAAGTCACTGAAAACTTTGACAATTCTTTTGAGTCCGACCTTTTCAATTAATTGGTTAATCCAGTTATGAATCATCACTGGAGGGAACAATGAATAATGACTTAAATGTCTGTCTGTTCATTGCACAAGAAGACTTGCCATGAGTGCATTAGTATAGGCCTATATGAACCACTTTTATGATACTCAACTGTCTTCAGACTCTATTCACTGCACTGTTAGAAAGTCATTCTGATTTGCAGTGACATAAAGCTAGGTAAGTAATGACAAATTTAAATTTTTGGGTAAATTGTCAATGCAGACTGTTTTCCTTTTGTACACGATTTCAGGTGTTACTATCCTTATGGGGATATTTGGTCCCCCACACACAAATACAAATTCACTCTGTGGAGGAATTCCAGTTCATAAATATATCTCAATGCAACAGTGCTGGATTGACCCGCTAACATTTATAAATATAATGGCAGAATGAATGAACAAAAACACACAGGAGGTCAGAAACCAGTGTGTGTAACCCAGGAGCAGCTTCCTCTCTGAGGGCACAAGGCAGTCATTCACTGAGCCTTCAAGGGCCAGTGTCTCTCATACACACATACAAACACACACACATATGCCAAGGGGTAGAGTGGGGGACCATGGAGGGTCTGGAGTGGTCTCTTTTACAGACGTCCATTCACACACGCACACAGCACAGTGGCATGCATACGCTCATGCACACATACACAGACAGCTATCAGGAGCCGTGAATGAGCCTCCTTCACTCACAAACCTCTCTCTCTTTTCTCTATCGTCACTCTCCCCTTAGTCAGGTCCTTACAGATCAAACTGGAGCACAGCTGTTACTCAATGAGGGACATCTGGATTGAATACTACCCATTAAATACCCTCAGCAACCAACAGACCAGCAGAAAAAAAATAGACAGAGGCACTAAAGCAAAATCTTCATAAGAAACCCAAACACTCTTCCTTATAAGATAAGAAAGGATTTCATTAGAGATACACAGCCAGACAGTGACTAAAATTATCTATCTATCTAGCTGATCTAATATCTATTATCATTTCTATTACCTTTTTTTTATTTTAGCATCAAGATTCTAAGTTCAGTTTACATGTATAAGGAAAGGTGTATATTTTGGGTCCTGGCCACCATTTATTGAAAGTTTTTCACCAATATTAATCAAATACACAAGTTAATTTTAAAAGGTCCTGCGGTGTGACAAATGTATTTTTACTACAATTAATATGAGGATACAAAATGCATATACAATCATAAATATATAATCAAATAAGAAGGTGAAAATACTATTTAAAGGGATATTTCACAAAAAAAATTTTTGTCATCAAACATTTTGTCCTCTTTTGTGTTCTACAGCAGAATGTCAGCCATACAGGTTTGGAATGAGGTGAGGGAGAGTAAATTATGAGACAATTTTTGCTGTGAATTTTACCTTAAAAATGGTTTTAGATGAATTATAGCATGTCAAACCGCAGGACACTGCTACAGTTTTATCTATATTTATCTACTTTTGTTTATCTATCTGACAACTGCATCTTCATTAAGAAGTTATGATATATATTTAGTTATAAAGTTGATCATTTATAGTCTATCAACCACTTAGTACTGTACAAAATAGCATTTAGGCTTAGGTAGCTCATAAGAGGCTACAGAATACATCTCCTGTCTGTCTGTCCATCCACACAAGACCTTAAGATGCTGCTGCTGCTTCCCTGTCAAAATAAAGGTCAAACTGTTCCATCTCGTCTGAGCCGCATAATAGTGACATTTGTGATGTCTCTTTCTGTCTCTGTGATGGGATTAAAAGAACCTCATCATGAATGTGTGTCAGTAGAAGCATTAGCCACAGGAGTGTCTGAATCACTGTGGAACCTGCAGAAGTGTCCTGGGCTCCTAATGGATCATATGCACATGGAACACCATGCTAGAGTCAAGTGAAATGCATTAACAACCAAACATTACTTTTCTACTGACCTAATTAAAGGAACATGTTATGCAAAAATGAAAATAAAGTCTTAATTTACCCACTCGCATCGCTCCAAACCTGTATGACTTACTTTCTTCCGTGGAACACTTTAGGAATAATGCACTGGTCACTCTTTTCCATGGACTGAATGAAGTCTGTATTCGTGTCTGAGACCACTTTTAATAATAGTATACTTTTTTTCCCCACACATTTTGATTTTAGAGCTCAACCACTCCAATAGTCATTTACTTTTTAAAGGGGTCATATGATACGATTTCAAGTTTTCCTTTCTCTTTGGAGTGTTACAAGCTGTTTGTGAATAGATAAGATCCCTAAAGTTGCAAAGACTAAATTCTCAAACCCAAAGAGATATTCTTTAAAAAAGTTAAGACTGGTCCACGCCCTCCTAAAACGCATCGTTCAAACACGCCCCCACATGTCTATGTCACGATGTGGGAAGATTTGCATAACACCGCCCAAATGTTCACGCAAAGAAAGAAGATGTAACTTTATTGTTGCTGCCACCGCCGCCGCCATGTTGTGAAGACGCTGTGTGGCCTCGTTTGTAATGGGTTTTATTGGTTTTGTCTCGTCGCTCCGGCCGGACAGGGCATCATCACAGTATGGTAAGGGGTGTAACATTTCCGTCACACGCTTGAGGTATTCGGCCAATCACAACGCACTGGATAGTTGGCCAATCACAGCACACCTCGCTTTTCAGACCGATGAGCTTTGTAAAAATCGACACGTTTCAGAAAGGCGGGGCATAGAGGAGAACCAATATTGTACAGTATGTGGAAAATAATGTGTTTTTTGAACCTTAAACTGCATAAACACATTTCATTACACCAAATACACAAAGTAATGTTCTTTTTAGCAACATCATATGACCCCTTTAATATATTAAGCTGGGATATTCTCAAAGCAATTCACCTTCAGTTTTCCCTGGAAAAATAACATTTTGGTTTGGAACAACATGATGGGGTACTTATTGTTTTTTTTTTTTTTTTTTTTTTTTTTTTTTTTTTTTTTTTTTTTTGCTTTTTTTTTCCCCCAAAAAAACCCTTTTATTGCATTTATTTATATTTGTTTAGCACAAATGTACCAATTCAGCTAAACTGATTTGTATTAAATTTGAGATTTAATTAAATAAAAAAAAAAATTATAATTTCCCTTTTAATTTCCTACAGCTCCTAGGACCTTTTTTTTATTTTTGTTTGTTGTGTTTTACCTTTAGGGGGGATTTTTTTTTTTTTTTTTTTTTTTTTTTTTTTTTTGCATGTCAGTTTTGTTGTGCAATTTGTTTGCCCCAAGTAAACTCATATACACCTTTTATCCAACAGTAGCCTAATATAACATTATCTGTCAATATCACCTAAGATGAGGTAGTGTTTTTGTTTTTCGTTGGCATGATTTGATCATTCAGATACTTTCAGAATAAACAACAAACCCAACGTGACGGTAGCCTATACGGAATTGGTTCCCCGCTAAATTAGTTTTCTTACTCTCCTACTTTCTGTGCCAGGCAAACTCGTAGATTGTGTTTCTGGCCTCCAAACAGAAAGCAAATATACCACGAAGTCCAATAACTTGAGCATCTTGCTTCGCCGGCTGTGGCCGGACACGAGAACCAGGATGAAGCGATCCGTGGGTGTGGTTTGGATTTGTTGTATGGGCGTGGTTTGGTTAAACGGGATGATTACGGCGTGTGGGCGTGTTTTGAATAAATAACATTAACGAAGACCTCCCCCCGTTCCCCAAAGGTCCGGTTCAAGTTGGAAAGTGCCCCTATCTGTGTGCAGCTGGGCAAACTTCACAGCTTGAGAACTCCTGCCCTTATTTATGTTAAATTTGCAGCACAACATCCCAGACATGTGTGACAAATAAACACACAAATAAACTGAACAAACACCTTCATATATATACATACATAGGCTATATATAAAGCATATACATATGTAATAAAAGCATAAGCATATATTTATCTTATCTAGTAATAATAACAAAACGAACTTTATAAGAAATTATTATTTACATTTCATAATATGAGCACAGGAAAAATATTACAAAATTCTTAAGACATTCGCAACTTAAGACAGATTCTGCACATTTTCCCTCTCTGCTACTGTTCATAATGATGGAAGATGCGGAGGTTTGACGTACCACATTGGATAAGAAATCGCTCTCATTCAGATCCTCTAGGTCCAACAGGTTGGAATTGGGAAAAAGTTTGTCCGAAGCGAAGTTGTCCAATATGGTGTCCATATCGGCTGTGAATTTTAAAAAAAGACTTGGAAAGCAATAACAATATCTCAAAGGTGAGATAGGTTGCAAAATTGTTGAAATCCAATTCAAAAATCGCAATCATGCAGCAATATGTGTGGCTTAAGCGACGTGCGCTCGTCTGCACTGTCAAGTCGCCTTCATGCACTGAGCGTCTATAGTCTGCCCATTTACACTTCTCTGGAAGTGTCGGATAAATTGGACGTGATTAAAGCGGAGTGGCCGTGCGTGTTTCTTCCAAATCTGTATCATTCATCTGCGTTGAGTCTCTAAGGGGTAACTAGACTGATACATATTTAATGTTGTCCCCGCCCTACTCTCGCTCTTTGCGCCCAATGTTGGGAAAAAGTTTTTCCGAAGCGAAGTTGTCCAATATGGTTTCCAAATCGGCTGTGAATTAAAAAAAAAAAAAAAAAAAAAAGGCTAGGAAAACAATAACAATATCTCAAAGGTTGCAAAATCCAATTCAAAAATCGCAACCAGTAATATGTGTGACTTATGCGACGTGCGCTCGTCTGCACTGTCAAGTCGCCTTCATGCACTGAGCGTCTATAGTCTGCCCATTTACACTTCTCTGGAAGTGTCGGATAAATTGGACGTGATTAAAGCGGAGTGGCCGTGCGTGTTTCTTCCAAATCTGTCTCATTCATCTGCGTTGAGTCTCTAAGGGGTAACTAGACTGATACATATTTAATATTGTCTCCGCCCCACTCTCGCTCTTTGCGCCCAATGGCAACACCCACCTTTCACTTCATTTAAAGCGACAGCGCATTGATTTCCGAGCGCTTCAGCCATTGACGCACAAGAAAGACTGAATCCATTACAGTAACAGCCTTGGCTGCCTATTAGGCAAACCTGAATTCCACTTTGAAAAGTAATAGTACAGTGTTTTCATGACCTCAAAATACCTAGAAATCCTTCCTGATGGAATAGAAACGCATTTATTCATGTTGAATTCATGCAAGATGCTTTAATGGAGGAGATTATAATGAATCTCAAATACACTCCAAGTTGATCACAAAGGGCAAAAATGCGAACTTGAATTTACAATACAAGAGGAAACATGTAAATACATCGAATAACGTCATAGGTCTTGATGTATTTGTTCAATTCTTTGCTCCACAGTTGCAATAACAGTCTCAAATGTGAACTGGCCTAAATGATCTCATCTTTATGTCAAACATAACCAAAGATGACATTCAGGTGTTGACATTAAAACCAATCGTATAATAGCAGATAAATATAAATATGTGATAATGCTGTTTTGGAGGAGTGCTGTAAGACCCCACATAGAGAGTGTGATGTCTTATGTTAGTGATGTCTTCTGGATTATAAAGTACAGAGGGTTGTTCATGAAATTTGAACCATGAAAAGGCAGTGGACCAGGCATCGATTTAACCTTTAAAGCGTGCATTCTTCACGCAACCTATTTTTCATAATTTTGAATGACAAATGATCTCTGTCTGATTGGATAACTTTCCAGTTATGTAATTGCAGTAAATCAATTCACTATAGGGGGATAAGACACACACATGAGTGGAAGAAGATTCAGTGTCTGATTACATAGATTGATTCCACTGAATCTTTTCACTAATTTGCCTCCTCGCTCTCCTCTTTTAGATTATTTGCTCTTGTCTGTGGAGTGCTAAGAGTCAGTTCAAGTGATGAAATATCATTTCAGATCAAGTGTGCAGGGTTCACACAAGAGTTTATAAGGATGCAACCTAATACTCAGACATTCTTTCCTCATTGGCAGAGTTTTCTCACCAGTAACTTTACCTCAGGTACTGTTACAGCTCTCTTTCCTGCTTTTTCTCTGTCTTTCTCTTTCATTCAAGGTGCCCCAGTTTTATAGAAACCTGCTCTTCAATAATGGAATTTCTATTTGCAGTGAAAGGTGTCATTTTTCAATTCACTCATTACATATGATTACAAAATGATTTTGTGTTATGTAACTCCAAGCAGAGTCCAGTTGTTTTTCAGCCCAATGAAAGTGGAAATATCTATACCTGTTATGAATTACTCAAGGCTGTCATGGTTGATGTTTATGTACCAAGGTGATGTTAGCTCAAGGATATAATGGTGATAGGGTTGTCTCAGCAAATCTCTAGTTTACAGGTTTCCCTTACCTGGGATTGTACCTGTGTCATTTTCATTGTAGTCCAAGGGCTTAACCATTATATATGGCCCTGGACCACAAAACCAGTCATAAGGGTCAATTTTTTGAAATTGAGATTTATACATCATCTGAAAGCTGAATAAATAAGCTTTCCACTGATGTATGGTTTGTTATGATATGGCAATATTTGAATGAGATACAACTATCTGAAAATCTGTAATCTTAGGGTGCAAAAAATCTAAATATTGAGAAAATCGACTTTAAAGTTATCCAAATGAAATCCTTAGCAATGCATATTACTAATAAAAAATAAAGTTTTGATATATTTACGGTAGGACATTTCCTAAATTTCTTCATGGAACATGATCTTTACTTAATATCCTAATGATTTGTGGCATAAAATAAAAATCGATAATTTTGACCTATACAATATATTGTTGTCTTTTGCTACAAATATTCCCGTGCTATAAGACTTTTTTGAAGGTTTTGTGGTCCAGGGTCACATATTATGGGTTGTATTATCAAAACACATATATATTTATACTTTAGAAACTGGAATGTGTGACAGAGTCAGCTAATTAATTAATCTTTTAAAAGGTCATTAAATTTAGAAAGTAAACACTAAAGAGTCATCAAATGACGTGATGAGAAAGACAGACATTAATGTTACTGACGCTGATGATCAGCAAGAATCTTGGTCCATGTGTGACTAATATCCTGACTGATACCGCACACACATCAATACTGTTTTACTTGTTTTCTTCATTCATCTTCAAGAGAAATTGACTCTATATAAATAATTCACACAGAAATATCAGTGAAAGAGTCCCATGTGTGATCAATGACCAATAACCTACCACACTGTAGTCCTCTAAAACGTGCATGTGATGCAGGTGAAGCTGTGATATTTTGAGCTAAACTGCATCCTCCTTATTTCCACAGATTAAGAATCTCTCTGACGTCAAACAGCCTGTAAACACTGGAGAGCTCTCTCTCTCTTTGTAGTTGTCGTGGTAACCCTCACACCTGGTCAGCTCTCCTGTCCGTATGGTTTTTATGGTCATGTGAAGCTTCCGTCCTCCCCCTGCGCAATAAACACACACACACACACACATGCCATAAACAGTATGTGGAAGGTGACATGCTGGAAAAACACCATAAAGCAAAGCAACCATGAGGTTTCACTTTATTTACTGCCGTGTGTCTCCACATGGTCTGCAAATTCCAACCCCCCCATCCATATCCCCACACACGCCTCTCCGATCAGCAGCTTTTCAGTCACGCTGTGATGTTCGCTGTATACAATACTGTTAAATATACTATTACAATCTCAAAAGTGTCATATAAACCAGCTCGAATGACAATTCTAGGGAAACCACGGAAATTACATCACGGTATCAGAGAGTAAAATGACCCTTTGGGTTAAGTATATGGTTAAATACAATGACGATGGTGAAATCCCTTTGTGTTTAACTAAAGTTTTGAATCGATTATGTCACTTTTCAACTCTCAAAAGATTTACTTGTTTTCCATTTTCACTAGTTTCAAAGTGTGTAATTTTTTAAGTTAAAAATACTTTCTCCTAACTCAAGGCTTAAAGGGATAGTTCACCATAAATGTAAATTCTGTCATTTATTACTCACCCTCATGTCGTTCCAAACCCTTAAGACCTTCGTTCATCTTTGGAACACAAGCTAAGATATTTTTGATTAAATCCAAGAGCTTTCTGACCCGCCATAGACAGCAACTCAACTACCATGTTCAAGGTCCAGAAAGGACATTGTTAAAATAGTCCATGTGACATCAGTGGTTCAACCGTAATTTTTGAAGCTACAAGAATACTTTTTGTGTGGAAAGAAAACAAAAATAACAACTTTATTCAACAAGTCTTCTCTTCCATGTCAGTCTTCAACTGGGTCACCTAAATACCCAAATATTGTTCCAAAACTATAAGATTTTCTTCTTTGGAATACAAAACCAGATATTTTGAAAAATGTCAATGCAATGAGAGTCATTGGTGTCCAGTGTTATTTTGGACTCATTTATCTTTGATTGTATGGAAAAAAAGAGTTTAAACATTCTTCAAAAGATCTATAACTCAGATCTATAATGAAGGCATGAGGTTGGGTAGAGATGATATAGTGGCAGACAGGGGAAGTGTTTGAAAAATCTGCTTGGGAAACCTGTTTGAAAAGTCATAATTTTTGACATTCTGTTTAGTGTCAAAAATGGTGCCAAATATATACACACTTCACCATTATCGAAGGTTCGATAGAGTTTCGCTATTCTGTTTTCATAAGGATGATAATGGCATTACAATTGTGTGACGGAAATACCTGTGAATAAGTAAAAGAATGAGGAAGAGAAATTCAGAACGAGTTGTTGAAAAAGCTTAATTTTCACTTCTCAGAAAGCAATATTTATGATTTAGGGTACAATAGTCCACAACAGATTTTTTTTATAACACACCCACTAAAACAGATTACAACATCACTGTACTGGTTTAGCTTATCAGGTCAATTTGAGGAGTTTGTGATGTCTGCAGTGCTACTGGGGGTCACCGGTGAATGTGGGAACCGGAAATAAAGGTGATCAATCAATGTATAATCCACTCAGGCTTTCTTTTCTCTTAATTAACCAATTAGATGTCTGACTAATATGCTTACTGCTCCGCTAAAGCTAATGTAGCCAAGGTGTAAGGTTATGGTTGTGCGCTGTTTGCAGGTCTGTGAGGGGTGTGTTGATGAGAGTACAATACAGCTGACAGTGGCATAAGTGTGTGACATCTCTGCTCTCGGTTCCCACAGCTTCATTTTATTCATTCATTATCTCCACTTCCTCCGTTCTTCATATTCTTCACTAATCATGCACAGCCATTTATGCTCACACGCATTGCTATCCAGAGGGCACGGGTGACACTGCAACGCACACCGCAAAGTGAAGGAAGCAGAGATGATCATCCCTCTTTCAGAAAGCACCGTTGAGCCTTCGCTCCATAATTACAGACTACAGTGCACACTCTGAGTGGGATGTGATTATAGCATTACTCTCTGTGTCTCCGTGTGTGTGTATGTTATGGTTGAGGGCCAGAACTCTTTGCACCTGTGTCACCCTAAACACAGCATAGTCACTCAGTTACGTAGATAAACACTAGAATAATCAAGATCTCCTGTCAGGTGAGAGGTTAACCCCCACAGGACTCAAATGAGGTTTTCCAAATCTTCCTAGGGTGGACACCATGCACAAGTATTATAGGAACACCACATCAAGCTCATCTTGGACTCCAGACTAAAGCAAAGTGAGGCAGGTAAATACACAAGCTAATTTCTAAGGGCTATCAAATATGTTAATTATAATATATTATACTATATTATTAATATATTAATTGAATATGTATTGTAAAATGTAAGTGAATATTAAAAATATGTTTACCTTCAGGTTTACAGTGGGGGCCAAAATTATTAGAACACTAGCATTTGCACCAGCTAAAATATCAGTTTACATTTCCAAACATTTATTTTATCATTAATTGTAATAATCCAGTGAGATTTATGTTTGCACAAAGAGCCTGTCAACAGCCAGTGCTCCACACAGAGAGATCTGATCTGATCATCATCCAGTCTGTCTGAAAAAACATGAAGAAACAGATCATACTGAGACAGTCTCAATCCAGAAGAACTGTGGCAACGTCTCCAAGATGCTTCAAGAGACCTCCCTGCAAAGCTACAGTACTGTGAAAAGTTTTAGGAACTTGTGTAAAAATGCTGTAAAATGAGGATCCTGTCATAAATAGATTTTCTTTATTAATTAACTTCTATTAACTAAATTAAATCAACATTTGATGTCACCATCCTTTGCGTTTAAAGCAGCTTTTGCCCTCGGTGCATTTGCACATAGTTTTTCAGGTAGCTTTGCAGGTTGGTCTCATGAAGCATCTTGGAGACGTTGCCACAGTTCTTCTGGATTGAGTCTGTCTCAGTATGTTCTGTTTCTTCATGTTTTTTCAGACGGACTGATGATGATCAGATCAGATCTCTGTGTGGAGCACTGGCTGTTGACAGGCTCTTTGTGCAAACAAAAAAATCTCACTGCATTATTACAATTAATGGCAAAATGAATGCTTGGAAATGTAAACTGATATTTCCTATACTGACACACTACAGCAAAAGATAGAAATAACTGACTTAAAAAAACAAAACAAACCATTTTTTAGCTGGTGAAAATACTAGTGCTCTAATAATTTTGGCCACCACTGTATATGTCGATCATTTGATACACTTTTAGAAAAAAAAAGCAAAATCCCCAGAGTTAAATCAACTCTGCCCAGAGTGCATATTGTTAAAGTAATACTGAAGCCGAGTTAAAGTTAATGGTATAATTAAGCAATTAATTAATTGATGAGTGAGCATTAGTAAAGAAAACCCGCTGTTAACAATGTTGATGGACAACTACTGCTCAGGCTTTTAGACATGAAAACGTATCACATAATCATCAACAGTGGTAACTCTGCTTCAGTGTTACTTTAACACTCTGTAGATTGGGACAATATGTACTCTGAGCAGAGTTGATTTAAATCTGGGGATGTTGTCTTTATAATGCCAATGTTAACCAATATTTCACTTTAAATTTAATTTAACACCAATATTTCTCTTGCATGTACAAATTGGTCTTTTGACAAAAATATATATAACTGCCCAGGGTTGTAAATAACAGGGGCTTGGAGCAGAAATGCCATCAAAATGAATATAATGCCCCAAAAATTCAAGATAAGAGTGTTGTTTTTCCAAATATCAGCATGACTGCAAACTTACAACTATACAACTTGATACAATCTTTTATTCAACTAACCATTTTATAATATTAAGGACTTATTTTAAACAAAATGTTGCCAATATTGCCTGTTGTCACTTGCCATGAAAATAATGGCACACAACACAGTGGTGTTTTGCTGCTGAAGTAATCTGCACTTTTGAACGAATTGGTCGAGCGAATGATTCAATGAGCCATTTAAAGAAACAGTCACATGCTTTGTTTCTAGATAAACCAGCGTTTTCAACAAATCTGTTGAATGAATGATTTAATCATTCACTCATTAAGACAAAATATTAATATTAAAATAAGACTAATACATTTTATATGGTTAGATACCGGTAAAAATGTCCCTAAAATTCAATTCAAGTGGGCATATATCATCCCTTAAAAGAAAAAGCAATTTCTGTCACTGTAGCTGCCTTAAACTTCAGAAAGTTTGAAAGCCCCTGATTGGCCTGCTCGGGTGGGTACTTACTGCTCAAAGTTCACTTCATATGCGCATGATCTCTCACATGCTAAATGTCAAGTATGCACCCTAAAATAAAAGTGCAAATCTTTCACACACTCAAAACAAAAACACTTATGCAATCTGAATGCCCCAGTGTCACATGTTCAGATAAAGACTGAGTAAAATCCTCTTTCAGTCTCTCCATTCTTTACTGTATGTGAGGTAACATCATAGCCACAGGTGAAGGAGTTTCCATATATCCATTGAAACTGGATAACTGAGCCTTGGTACTGAAGACAGGAAGGTCAGGACACACAATCAGCAAGCAGCCTCTGAGAACAATCCTTCTATACTGCCTATCACAGCTCCGGGTCCTCTGACAAAGCAGGCCTGTGAAACCCAGTCTTTCTTGCTGAAACAAGCAGGGCCGATAGCCATCAATGTAGTTCAATATTTCAGTCGGGTGTGAGTGGCTCATTGAGACAGAAAGAAAGAAATGTCCTACAACACAGGGCAGGTGTGGCTTAGATCAAAACAATCTACAAATATTTCAGTTTCACAGGCTTTCAGATTAAATCCAATGAGGATAACACTGAAATTTTGTTTGGGAAAAGCAAAGTGCCTCAGTAGTTTTGTGTGAAGGGGTGTCAAACTCAATTCCTGGAGGACCGGAGCCCTGCAGAGTTTTGATCCAACCCTGCTCCAACACACATATCACGTAGTTTTCAAATAAGCCTGAAGGACTTGATTAGTTGGATCAGGTGTGTTTAATTAGGGTTGAATCTAAACTCTGCAGGGCCCTCCAGGAATGGAGTTTGACACCCCTGTTCTAACTTCTCACCCCCACATTTCATATGAAGGCAACATGATTTTTATTTTACATTTTCTGGCTTAGATTTAGTGAAAGTCTGTCAAGGATTGCGTTGCACAGGACTCAAAGTTAATGAGACCTAACAGGTGTGCTGTTAAAAGCTGAACTGGTATGATCTTGCCTCTGAGGTGCCGTTCTGGGATTCTGAGCCGTGTTCAAAATCCATGACATTCTAACTAGCTACTGTATCCATGACAACCATGCTGGCATTAAAGAACATGGGATCTGTTTGTACCGAGAGGGTCAGAGAAATTGCAGAGCAGTCAACTGCACCGAAACAAGAGCAGCCGAGTAAAAGACTGACAGAGGAAATGAAAACAAAAGAAAATATTTTGTTCATGTCAAACATATGTTTAATACGCTGCAGTGATCATCAATGTTTCCGTGACGTCTGGAAGCAGGTGACACACTGACCGTACCTGAGTCATGATGTCGTGACCGTAGTTTACGAAGCAGTCCAGTGTAAGAAGAGCCAGTGGTACTATGACAACAGCTAGAGCAGGACTGATGAATGAACATTAGAGCATGAAATGAGAAGAAAAATGCACAGAGAGAGAGAAGGAAAGAGATGAAATAAAGAGGAAGACAGAACAACAGAAATGATGTGTTAAAGGATCTGAATCAGAATATTCAGACTCACAAAAGATCTTAATCAACAAGTGCGCAGGAGATTAACAAATCATTTGTAACTGTGTAAAGAGGAATCAGTTAGCTGCACTAACTTCACAAAAACACAGAATTGTAATGTAATGGCTCAGAGCTGGTGGGTCGCGACAAAAATGTATGACATGTTCTCATAGGGCCATCGATAGCAGGGAATAACAATGCTGAATACAAATAACCAATCATATAATTACAGGTAGGATAAGAAAATAAATTCCATACTGTAATGAGGTTCTTTAGTAGGGCAGGAAGAAGTCGGAGTCAGCGTGACTGAGGCTCGGGTAATTTATTGAGCGTCCCGTAGGAACAACGAATACAGGCAGGCGCTCTGGCACTGCAAAACAAACAAAACTTATACAGCACTTCTGCGTATCTCTGTGCCCTCGCCACAGTCTCTCCGCCTGCATTAGCGGTAGAGGGCGCAAAGGCGCTTTTGGGGAGGCCAATGGGTTTACCAGCTGACATTCACGACAAGCGGCGCACCACCTGTGCACGTTCTCGGGAATGCCCGGCCAAAAGAATCGGGCCATGAGACGATTTAGTGTCGCTGCCTGCCCTAAATGTCCCGCCATTGGATTACAATGAGCCACCTGGAAAAACATTTCCCGACGGCTTTTAGGTACCAACAATTGGGTTGTATCCTGCTTTGTCTGAGTGTCTTGGGTCACTCGGTACAACCGCTCTTTTAAAACCGCAAAATAGGGGTACGAGAGCGGATGGTCGGGATGGAGAGGCTGCCCGTCGATAGTTGGAACCTGTTCAAATGCCCATTTCAGGGAGTCATCCTGGGACTGTTCCAGGGGGAAATCATCACGTTCAGAGAGGGTTAGCCTCTCATTCGCTCTCCGTTCCCCCGGGTCAGTATCCCGTGGTCCCGGTTCAGCCTCCCCCACCTGCACGTCCGCTCCGGTCCCCGGCTTTCTCTCTCCACAAGATACATCCGCACACAAATACCCCAGTAATTGACTAAAGGCTGGCCAATTCGTCCCCAAAATTAGCGGATGCCGGAGGTGCGGATTAATTGCGACCTCCACACTATGTTTTTGCCCCCGAAATTGAATCAGCACGGACCTTAGAGGATATTCCACCACCTCCCCGTGCACACACCGCACCAGAACCATGCGGCTTCTATCCAATGCCTCGAGCTGAATCAGGCTTTGATGGATCGAGGTCTGGTTACACCCCGAATCCACCCGGTCCTCCTGTTGCGCCTGCATCAGCGCACGGAACCGACGCTCCTGGTCGTCCCGCATCTCCAGCAATGCCTGATGCTGCTCTTGGTGGAGGCCGGCGAGCGATTGTATCACTTCCGCAAACGGCGAACTTGGCGGCGACTGCATGATGGCAGCGGCCGGACTTCTTCCTCCCGGGTTTCGGCACCAGTGTAATGAGGTTCTTTAGTAGGGCAGGAAGAAGTCGGAGTCAGCGTGACTGAGGCTCGGGTAATTTATTGAGCGTCCCGTAGGAACAACGAATACAGGCAGGCGCTCTGGCACTGCAAAACAAACAAAACTTATACAGCACTTCTGCGTATCTCTGTGCCCTCGCCACAGTCTCTCCCACACGAGCCCTCAGTCTGTCTCTCCCCTCTCTCTGTTCCAACTGGGGCTTTTTACGGTCTCTCCAGGCCAATCACTGAAACGAGAAGCAGGTGAATGTCATCATGCACTTGACCTACTTACTCACCGCTCGTCTCCGACCGCTCTCTCCCGCTGCAGACTCCGCTAACCCACGCCCCCCTCGCCACACATACCTTTTGCTACTTATTTCACTGGCTGAATATTCGATATAACTTTCCCTCACTATACTACACTATAAAGTTAATCACTCAGGATTTCAGGTCACATTTTACTCCAAAAAAAATGAATGCATGAAAATAAAGTCTACTCTCCGGACCTTTTTTATAAAGACAAATTTTTTTTTTTTGCATTGTGACTTAAATTTCCCCTTATTTCCACACGTACACCTTAATTCTCATTACTGAAGTGATAAAACATGAAAAAAAAATTATTCCAAACATTCAGAGTCTCATTCTCATAACATAAAAAAGAATATATACAGTATATACTGTATATATATGAAGAGTTCAGATGCAAAAGCCTCTAAGTGCCGTCTAAAATGTTACATTTATCAGGCTCCTATGTGTAGGTTCAGTAATTTCACTTTAATGGCAAGGAATAGGTTATTTTTATCGCCATTAAAGTGAAATAACAGAACATAAACATAGGAGCCTGAGAAAAATGAAATGATGAGAAAAATATATTTTTTAGTGTGTGTGAAATAAATATATATATATATATATGTGTGCATACATTGATTTAATCTAAAAGTAATGTTTATTTAAAAAGTTTTGGGTCAGTAATATTTTTAAGACATTAATTCATTTTACATTCAGACTGAAGTATGCATTAAATTGATCAAAAGTGACATTGAGGATATTTATGTTACCACATATTTCTATTTCAAATAAATGCTATTCTACTGAATTTACTATTTACCAAAGTATCCTGTAAAAAATGGTTTCAACCAAAATATTAAGCAGCACTATTTTCATTTCAACATTGATAATAATAAGAAATGTTTCTTGAGCACAAAACCAGCATATTAGAATAAATATAAATATCATGTGACACTGAAGACTGGATCAATGGCTGCTGAAAATTCAGCTTACATTTGACAATATAATAAAATAGGATAGTTATTTTAAATTGTAATAATATTTCACAAAATTACAGTTTTTACTGTATTTACTGTATATTGATTAAATGAATGCAGCCTTGGTGATGAGACTTCTCCCAAAAACGTTAAAAAAATAAAATAATTTTTTTACCAACCTCAAACATTTGAATGGTACAGTACAGTATGTTGCTGTATGTTCTAGCAGTAAAGCATGAACAGATAGTCACACTTAAAATCATCTCACTCCCTGATCATGAGATTATAGACAAATATCAACTCAAATAATACAAAAAAATTAAGCAGCACAATTGTTTTCCACATTGACAATAGAATTGTGAGCCACTGAAGACTGGAATAATGGCTTCTGATAATTCAGCTTTTCCATCACAGCAATAAATTACACAAATATATTATAATACAAAACAGTTATTTTACCATTTTAATAAAATTTCAAGACATACTGTTTTACTGTATTTTGAGCATATAAATGCAGATTTGGTGAACATTAATAATGTACAAATAAAAATTATACAGTAATGAAAATCATTATTAAAAATAAAAAGACCATAGCAGACATCATACATTATAAATAATTGTGGGGGGTAAAATGTGGTAAATAATGTAATCATACAAACAATTCTAAGACTGCTAAATTCTAAGATTTTCCTTATGTAAAATATTTTATACATTTCTTGAAAGATTTTATTTTATGCAGCCACCCATGCAGTCAATGGGCATTTCAATACATTTCAATGTTTGGTTTTAAGGACATTTTGCTAACTTCTGTATGATAAACAATGCTGGTACTGTACTGGGTGACTTCATCTAAAATCTTGGTCAAAACTAGTTAAGAACCACTCTTCTAATGCAATAAATTGATTATACTGTTATCTTCAAGTGACAGGGCTAAACATTGCATCACTTGTTTAAAAATAGACTATCAATCTGCGAAGGGGAAAGAACATACTCCTCTGTTCTGCTGCCTCTGATTTATGCATCTTTTTGCTGGGTTGCAATGTGTGCACAACAGTGAGTCAGTGTGTTAGTCATCACCGGGGAGGTTGTTTTTGGGGTAAAACATTGTTCTGGAAGGTTCAGACAAGCTTGTTTCAGACAAGCACTCTTATCACAGACAAACTCAGAACAATATGACATTGCTACAAATGTAGTTTCATAAAGGGATTTGATGTTTGTGTATTTGTACGCACACGCAGGGGGTGCTGTGACAAAATAAGTGAGAAAAGAAAATTATGTTGTATGTGTAAAAAAAAAAAAGAGAGAGAGAGAGAAAGAGTAATGGAGATGACAGCATTGTACATGCCCTAAGCCAGATACTTGGAATATTGTAACATTTAAACAACATTATCCTGCGACCTAGACACAGTTTAATTTCTTGTGCATCTAAACATGTATTCCCACAGGGTAATGCACAGTGACCTGAGATTTCCTGCATTCCTGTTAGGAGCCTGGAGATATTTGCACATAATCACATTCATACAGAGATGCCATAGAAAACTGCAAACATCATTCTCTCCCATCTCTTCTGTTTTCCTCCTGATTCAGTTCAGACCAGCAATATCCTGCTGATGTCTCTCTTTTCACAAAGTGCAGCTTTATAAAGTGAAAACATTAATATATCTTGAAAAGTAAACATTTGTTGTGTCTTCTTTGCCCAGTGCTAGTTATCTGGGTTGAAAGGTTTGTTTTGCATTGTGGAAATGAAGCAGAGGAAAATTCAATGAAATTCAGTCAAGAAACTGAGATAAAATGTTATGGTATGTTAATTGATTGTAATATATATAAGAAAATGTATTGCCATATTAAATTAAATGCTTGCAAATTCATGAACCTGTAACTAAAATTCTTTATTTGCGTGGTCTGTGCTCAGCATGTGCATAACAATGGTAAATATACGGCCCTCAGACAGAACAGGGCTACGTTTCCTAGAACCGCCAAAGGTCGCTTTATACCTAAAAGCGCCAGCGGGTAAATTTTACCCACACACATAACAACTGTATTTATATGGCTAAAGAACACATTATTTCACTGTATTATGCCACTGTCTTCACAAAGAAGTGTCTAGAGTCATGAAATGATTGTGTCTAGTCATCAGCTATATTTTTATCCTGTTGTTTTATGTTCAAGACTTTTTAAATCAGGCTACACTAACCCATAACGGTCAGTAGCCTAAGCTAAAAAAAAAATAATAATAAAAAAAGCCTGCACTGACAATGGAAATTAGAAGGTAGCAGCCTAAATATTTGGGTGGTGTAATATTATAATACAATGTCATTAATCAATATATTAAGATAACCCATGCTATTTAAATTACTTAAACAGCCTATAGACAATAATGAGCAATAATAATTCATCACACTGCATAGGATGATGCCATGACAAATTCAAACGCACAGCTTCACCTAAATATTTATTAATTTGTTTAGTTATATCATTTATAATTTGAATAAGAGAACAACACCATTAAACTTTGGGTAATCAAAAAAATGGTTTGATTCATTACATCATATAGGCTAGATCGGATTTGTTTTTCTTCAGGAAACGGCCAGACTAGAATAGCAACACAGTAGTGAACAATAAACGATATGGCAAGACAAAAAATAAATAATTAAACCAAAGTTTGATCAATTAGACTAAGTAACGTGAGGCTAAAACATGTAGCCTAAATAGGATATCTGGATCACTGTCAGATGAGCCGACCCAGGACACATTAACTTCCATCAGACTCTCATCACTCATGGCATTTAGTGTTTCTAATACTTACCTTCCATAAATCGCCTTTTTTTTGTCATTTTGACTTTATTTATGAAACTAATAACTGCTAAATCAGTGAGTGAAAGGCGTTGCCTAGAAATGTACAATGTTATAAGTGGCAAGAAAATGACAGCGCAAAAATACATGCATTATATATCGGGTAAATTATATATCGGGCGCTTATAGGTATAAATGCCCCGTTTTTTTTATCTGGTTTTATCTAAATAATTTGTAACAACATTGGATTGTAAATTAGGCTAGCCTCCCTTGCGAGGGTTCTTTTCTCAACACTCCTCAGCGCTGAAAGTGAACACTCGATGGTGATTGGCTAATTTTTGTTACCAACGGAGGCACGAGAGCTCACCTCTCCCCCGGCCTCCCCATCTCCTTCTCTATCACATAGCGGTTGTAATTGCATCAGCAGATTCGGCACATTCGCGATAGAAATGCGGCGCTTTCACGTTATTTTATTACAACTGTGAAATTACAAACAAAAAATACACATTCTGAGACATGAACTGAAATTAATTGTGAATTTTACTAACATTAAATCGTCCTCCTCCCATTTTCAGCTCAAAATTATGGGGAAGCTGTGCCTCCCCTGCCTCCCCCGACGAGCCGCCACTGCTTAAAGCACGGCTACATGCGATTGCGTTAAGTGCATTTTTGGGAAACGCACGTGAAACAATAACGAACGATCGTAAAATGACTCGTAGAAAACGCTCTTAAGCTCTAAGATCAATCGGTATCGAGAAACGCAGTCCAGGCAGGTTGTCGATGAGTGACAGAGCAGAATAAGGATGGAGCAAAGTGTGGATGCGCTGTCCTTGAAGGACGTTCAACTCGGTTTTGTTTATATTTTGCTTAGCCTATAATTTTAAATGAAAGATGTCGTATTTATTTATTTTTCCCTGCGACACTTTTCCTACTGTGGTAACAGATAAATGTCAAACGAATTTAGTATTTTGACAATAAAAATAGGTAATAGGCTATTTTTGTACAACCTACATTTAAAAAAAAATTTCTCTCTGCCACACTTTTTCCCTAATGTGTTGTCCATGTTAAAGGGGTCATATGATGATTTTTTAAAGACCATTATTTTGTGTATTTGGTGTAACAGAATATGTTGACATGCTTTAATGTTCAAAAAACACATTATTTTTCAAATACTGTACATTATTGCAGGTCTTCTATGCTCCGCCTCTCTCAAACAGTCCCTCCTTCCGATAAGCGCAGTGTGCTCTGATTGGCCAGCTGACCCAGTGCATTGTGATTGGCCGAACACCGCAAGCACTCGTCGGAAATGTAATGCCCCTTACCATAATCGCGAGCTTCATCTTTCAAAATAAACCTAAAGACAGAGCCTGAAAGGGGAACAGAGTCGCGTGACAGACACAGTGATGAAGCTGGTATGTGTGCAGTACACAAGCCACGGTTAAGACAGCTGACTCCACT
>NW_015505889.1:335507-341724 GCF_001515645.1 Sinocyclocheilus grahami | reverse complement strand
TTTTGTCAGCGTTTGCACGAGCGCGTTCGCCTCTCGAGGGAGTTGAACAAGCTTAATGCGATGCATTCGCGGCAGTTTCTGTTCTTGCCTGATTCTTGGGAGAATTTAGTGTTTGAACAGAGTGTGTTTGGCTCTCGACGGAGATTAGCCACGCTGCGAGATGTGATCGCATTGAGAATGCCTGTATGCCTGATTCTCTTTGATAATTGAGCGCCTCTCACTCGCGTTTCGGGTCTTGCGGCTGCTGAGGCAGTTAATCAGACCGATCACGGGGATTGTAGGCGGGACATGGAAGGAATCTGACGAGGAGTGCTTTCTCTTTCAGAATTCCTTTTTGGTTTTATTTCATTTTACAGAATAGGAACTGTGTATAATGTGAGATATCTACATTATTGGTGAAGGAGGCTCCTGACTTGGTGTAATGGCAAGTTTTTGAGTTGTTAGGCTCTGGTTTGAGCCTCCTTTGAGCCTCCTCGTCCTCTCAGGCCAGGTACTCCGGCTTTGAGTTGTTAGGCAGTGTACTCTGCTCCCTAGAGCTCCGCTTAGACAGTACTATTAGCATGTAGGCTCTATCGTGAGCCTCACTAACAGTGTCTAGCGTTGAGTGTGGTCAGGTCTCCTCTCGTTTAGAGAGTTGTTATGCTGAGACCTCCACTTTTTAGAGCTTCTCTATTAGGGCTGAGCGTTGTTAGGCTTCCTCTCATTTAGGGGAGTCATTCTGCTGAAGCCTCCACTCTCCAGAGCTCCACTTAGGCAGTAATATTAGTTCGTAGGCTCTTTCTTTTTAAGCCTCACTAACTGCCTCTGGCGTTGAGTGTAGTCAGGTCTCCTCTCGTTTTAGAGAGTTGTTATGCTGAGACCTCCAATCTTAAGAGCCCCCCTATCAGGGTTGAGTGTTGTTAGGCTTCCTCTCGGTTAAGAGAGTCATTCTGCTGAAGCCTCCGCTCTCCAGAGCTCCGCTTAGGCAGTACTATTAGTTTGTAGGTTCTTTGGTGAGCCACGCTAACTGTCTCTAGCACTGAGTGTACACAGGTCTCCTCTCGTTTTAGAGAGTCGTTGTGCTGAGACCTCCGCTCTTAAGAGCTCCTAAACTAGGATTGAGTGTTTTGTAAGGCTTCTTCTCATTTAAGAGTCATTCTGCTGAAATGAGGCCTCCACTCTTAAGAGTCCCCCTACCAGGGTTGAGCGTTGTTAGGTTTCCTCTCGTTTAAGAGAGTTGTCTTGCTGAAGCCTCCACTCCCCGGAGCTCCGCTTAGTCAGTAATATGAGTTGTAGGCTCTTTCTTTTTGAGCCTCACTAACTGCCTCTGGCGCTGAGTGTGGTCAGGTCTCCTCTCGCTTTAGAGAGTCGTTATGCTGAGACATCCACTCTTAAGAGCTCCTCAACTAGGGTTGAGTGTTGTTAGGCTCCTCTCGTTTAGGAAAGTCATCCTGCTGAAGCCTCCGCTCTTAAGAACTCCGTCTTTGGCAGTAATACGAGTTTGTAGGCTCTTTTCTTTTTTGAGCCTCACTAACAGCCTCTGGCGTTGAGTGTAGCTAGGTCTCCTCTCGCTTTAGAGAGTCGTTATGCTGAGACCGCCATTCTTAAGAGCCCCTCAACTATGGTTGAGTGTTGTTAGGCTTCCTCTTGTTTAAGAGAGTCATCCTGCTGAAGCCTCCGCTCTCCAGAGTACCGCTTAGGCAGAAATATGGGTTCGTAGGCTCTCCCCTTTTGAGCCTCACTAACTGCCTCTGGCGTTGAGTGTAGCTAGGTCTCCTCTCACTTTAGGGAGTCGTTATGCTGAGACCTCCACTTTTAAGAGCCCCTCAACTATGGTTGAGTGTTGTTAGGCTTCCTCTCGTTTAAGAGAGTCATTCTGCTGAAGCCTCCACTTTGCATAGCTCTGCTTAGGCAGCATTAATGTGTAGGTTCTTGAGCCTCACTAACTGCCCCTGGCGTTGAGTGTATCCAGGTCTCCTCTCATTCTAGAGAGTCGTTATGCTGAGACCTCCACTCTTAGAGTTCTGTACTTTGGTAGGTGAGCTAGTCTACGACGCTGGCGAGCTTTGAGCCTGCCTGTAGAGGATTGTGGCTCGGGTCCTGGCAAAAGCGATTTGGCTGGGGCAGGGATGGTGTTCCTTGAGTCCTTGACTTAAAGAATCCAGTTTTTGGGCACTCATCCCTCAGCATGGCGGCGTGGGTAGACCGTTCCCCTAGGGCCCTCTAGAGGACACAGCGTGGAGTTCCCTTTCGAA
Source organism: Sinocyclocheilus grahami (assembly GCF_001515645.1). NCBI lineage: Eukaryota > Metazoa > Chordata > Actinopteri > Cypriniformes > Cyprinidae > Sinocyclocheilus > Sinocyclocheilus grahami. The sequence continues at coordinate 339,490 of NW_015505889.1, read as the reverse complement.
AGGGAACGTCTCAGGTTACGCATGTAACCATGGTTCCCTAAAAACAGGGAACGAGACGCTGCGTCTCATTGCCATGCTTCGGGCATTCCTGCCTGCGTCTCCTTCAAATAAAGAAGTGGATGACGTTTTCCTCAGGTGCTCTTTTATACCCGCACTCGCTTTATTGTTGACGTCATAGGCTGCCGCCTGCCAATGTCAAGTTCATTGTCGTTTTTCATTCATGCTTCAGACACCGGTCACGCTGAAGGCGTTCCCCTAGCGCCCTCTAGAGGACGCAGCGTCTCGTTCCCTGTTCTCAGGGAACCATGGTTACATGCGTAACCTGAGACGTTTTTGTACATTTTTATTTTCTCTGAGACTTTTTTTCCTACTGTGTTGCATAAAATATTAAACAAATTTTGTGTCTTAAGATAATTCATATAAATTCAAGTCAAAGTCAATAAATTCAAGACTCTTGACAAGAAGAATAAAATAACATACAATTTTGTGCAGACTACACTTTTATTTGTTAGCTTATCTCTCTTTCTTTCAGTAGCGGAAATTTAAATGTGAGATTCTGGAAACGAGATCTAAATTTAGCGGGAACGGTCGGGTCGGGAAGAATATTATTCTAAGCGGACTCTAGTGTGTGTGTGTGTGGGGGGGGGGTGCTATAGTAACGAAAGCAACTAATAATAATAATAATAATAATAATAATAATATTATTAATAATAATAATGAAGGAATTAAATAATTAAAGGATTAAAAGTGATTTAAGGGAATAAGTAAATAAGAATGCTAAAATAAGTTCTAGGTTTGTAGTTACATATGAAGTAGTAACCAATTTACACTATTTGAAAATAATATTTTATTTTAAAATGTGCACATTCACTCTTATTCGTATGTCTAATAGTTGAAAACGCAAACGTCTGTTGTCATGTTCGTTTATGATTTACATGAATCATGAACGCATATTTTCAATTAAAAACAGTGAAAGTTGAGTAGTTTGCATCACTAGATATAGTGTGTGTGTGTGTGGGGGGGGGGGGCTATAGTAACGAAAGCAACTAATAATAATAATAATAATAATAATAATAATATTATTAATAATAATAATGAAGGAATTAAATAATTAAAGGATTAAAAGTGATTTAAGGGAATAAGTAAATAAGAATGCTAAAATAAGTTCTAGGTTTGTAGTTACATATGAAGTAGTAACCAATTTACACTATTTGAAAATAATATTTTATTTTAAAATGTGCACATTCACTCTTATTCGTATGTCTAATAGTTGAAAACGCAAACGTCTGTTGTCATGTTCGTTTATGATTTACATGAATCATGAACGCATATTTTCAATTAAAAACAGTGAAAGTTGAGTAGTTTGCATCACTAGATATTCTATTACTGTCGGTCCCTGAACATTTCTATGTTAAACAGTTTTACAGTACTACTTACATCTTTCAACAAACTCTCGTTGCATTGTGACAGTGACAGTAAGACCCGCCTTCTTTGATTTGATTGGCCATCTCAATCATTTTGACATTGATTTGACGAGCACTGTTGGACCATTGAGGTAGACCAGCCTAAAAGTTTAACTTTTAAAACTTTTTGTCATCCTAACAACAAACAGCTTTACTCATTCTTATACACAGAGTCTTATACTGTCTATCAGCTATGACTAATTTAGTCTTTCTAAGGACAAAATGGGTGGAAAAACAGTAATAAAAATTTGACATAAACGACATAAGATGCAGGCCAGGAGCAAGGCCCTCTAGAGGCGCGAGGCCCTGTGCTGTTGCACACTTGGTACAGCCCTTGAGACAGTACTGGTTGTATGACTGCTGTGTACACTAGCGTAGTTGTGTTTATTGTGTATTGAGAAAAATGTAAGCACTAAATTAAGGGCGGCAGAATAAGTGTAGCCATATTTTGTGTGCATTAGAGTAACAATGAGCTGTTTGTCACAGTGCCTATACTGTGACTGTGTGGGAACACTTATCGGGTTTGATTCATCCAGAGCAGAGTGAGACAGAGCCAAGTACAAGAGCGACAGAAGACAGACGAATGTGTGTTTGTGTATGAATAGTTCAGCAAAACATTGGAATAATACAACAAGATTTCTAAACTCATGAAGAAACCCTTTTTATTGTGTTTTGCTTTCAATAAAGTGAGAGAAAAATGAATTTGACAGAAAATGGTTTTGTGTGTCCAGTACATATATCACTATGTGATTTGTTTCTGAGTTTAGTTAGGTGTATGTGTGTGTGTTCAGTATCATAATTTAAATGTAATCATCAGTGCCAGATCAGACTCAGAGGTCACAGAATGCGCAGTGAGGGGGTGACCTTTTCATGCGTGTGTGGATGTGTGATCCTGACATTTTCCTATGACGCCTGTGAGAACAGTGCAGTTTGATAAACACACACCCCAACTCCGGCAGATCTGAATGATTCTCACATAAACAACATGGAATATTCTAATGTGACTTTGCTATTGGAGGGTGGGATATATCCCAGAACCAATAGGAAAGGTGACTCATCTTCAGACCTCAGGGACTGAAACATCATACGTTAAAAACACTTGAGGTATGTTCCACTTGCCTGATCACCCTTATGTATACAGTATGTATGTGCAGTAAAACACACACACACACACACACACACACACACACGCAGGTTTGTTTTTGTGAATTTTGGGGACATTCCATAGGCATGTAGCATTTGGACCAATCAGACACAACATTTTGTTATATTTAACAAATAATATCTAACACCCCTTCACCTAACCAAAGGGCCAATTACGAGGGTCTATGGACCCTTCCCCCGAAATGCATCTAACACCTCAGAAAGACAGAACAGGCCTCTGGTTCCACGGCAACCAATGCTGATATCACTGGTTTTATTGCCCAAAGGAATGCGGGCAGAGAAACTCACTAATTTTCCTCATAGGAAAGACACATAATGCCCAGAGAAATGGAATGTTCTCTAATTAATTCATAGGAAAACCTTTCTTTGAACGAACACGCAAATCCTTCAGGTCATTGTGTATGTTGTTACTGTCCTTGTATATTGTCTTTTAAATTGTATACTGTTTTATGCAGGCTTATGATTGAACCACTCGTTCATGTCATCTTACCTATATGCAGGCACGTGCACAGGTAGGGCTCAACCTGTGCAGAGCACATGCCCTTTTTACCCTTACACTCCGAAGTGCCCTTTTTTTGGTGATGGTGTTTTTTTCCTTCCTTCAATAAATCAATGATATTGGTCACCCTTTACATCTGTCTGTCTGCTTTACAAAGATTTAACTAATGAAAGGTATTAAAAAGAGCTTGTGACTAAATCTTGTTGGATCCGCTCAAACTGTCAGTAAACATCATAACTCTACCTCCTCTATCTTGACTGAATGAACTGAAGTTCCACAGCAGCTGAACTAGGTCTGCAAGGGTAAATAAAGATCTTGTTGTTTGAATAAGTACAGCGTTTTCTTTGTAACCAAAAAAAACTTTACAGAATCAAATCACTGTGAAATCTTTATATTTTATCATGCATAATGTAATACATTATATATATTACATAGCTAAAAAAAATATTTTTCTTAAAACTTAATTTTATTGAACTTTATGTGTGCAAAGCAGAGAACATTTTAATTGTGTATATATATATATATATATCTTCAAAATATTGGATAAGAAAAAATTAGTAGTACAAAAATAAAACAACGCCAATATTACAAAATATAACATTAAACAGTGTATAAATCACTCGTTTTTCTAAAGAAACATTGTCCAACAGCGACACCAGCAGGTAAAGTTACAGCGGGAGTCCGAGTCTCTCTCGCCTCCCCTGAGCCCATTGAGTTTTAACAGACCAACTAAAGCATGCCGTGGGGGGGTACTTGAGAATGAATGGGGGAAAATCGTGTAAGAGGAGGCAATGCCTCCATCACGATATGATTGGATATGACTGGTTATGTTCGGCTGTGATTGGTTCATGCGATAA
>NW_015505889.1:327324-334845 GCF_001515645.1 Sinocyclocheilus grahami | reverse complement strand
TAGATTCTGAGAAGATGAGGATGTGAGCTAGAACGCTCCTAAGGACACCCTAAGTTCGCGCCAGGCTTCGGCCTTGACTTTCCATTCACCGAGATCCTCTGACTCAAACTGGTTCTTTTTCATCAACCAACTTCCACAAAGATCAAACTGAGCCTTCAGATTGCATCAGGACTCTCTTTCAGACAGACAAGACGTGCAAAACTTAGTCTTACTAATTGATACAAATTATTCATATTTCCCCTTTGAGCTGATTCGCTACAGAAATGGTGGCGAACGTGAGGCGTGATAAAACAAAGGTTATGAGCTTAAAACACTGTCAACCTACAAGTGTGTGCTTGATAGTCCAGGTTAGAATAGGGCGTGACTTGAGATACGCATTTGTGTCCCTATTTGCTGCCTTGTTTAAATGCAGATAAAGTAGGGGCTTGAATTGGTACCACTATTATGATTGAAAGAGTCTTTATGTATTTCATGCTTAATGGTATCAGTGTAAGGTTAATCTGATTTTAGCGAAGAAACCCTACTTTCAGTATTAAAGCGTAAGTCTGTTCTGATGAAGAAATCTCAGCTCAGCAGCATGTCCAAACTGTACCATAATGCATTAATCTGCTTTAGTGAAGAAATCACAAAATTGCAGTATTGTTTAAACTGTTTCTGACGAAGAAACTCAGTACAGTGTTATATAAAGGTAGATTTGAGTGATGCTCCTCTTTCTACAGCATAAAGGCCTTATAGATTGTAATTAGATCGATGCAATTCATCTATGCTTTGACTGTATGTATACAAGCCTAGCAACCTGGTGGTCATTACTGTGTTTCACTTGCTGAGTGAAACTAAAGGTGTAATACTGTACTTCAGTATTCATGTGTGAGGTACACATAACTACATATACATTTAAACCGGTTTTGACTTACAGTAAACCTGTTCTGTTATTCTTTAAACAAGTGCAAGCAGTTTTTTGTTAAATTAGAGAAACACACACATAAGTGTTTATTTAATGCAACAAGTCTTGAAGGACTGAAAGCACCATGTTTTAAAACTGTGGGCAACTTCTTTGAAATAGGCAGACACTAAACTGCTTGAATTGCACTGGCATGCATTGGTTACCGTGACAATGACTTGTCACAGGAAGTGCTAACTCCACATAGCACACGCGTCACCTGGTGATGCCATGTTGTAAACAAACCCCCTTAAGTGGCTAAGCTAACATGATTTAGCATAGTTTAATCTTAGGCTAAGCTACCAAATAGCTTTAACAATTAGGGGTTAGCACCCTTTACTTGAAGCTTTTAAATACAGCATGTGTATGCAGTGTGAAGTAATTTGAATTTAACTTAATCCCTGGTTTCTGATTTTTCACTTTCTCTATTCTCTGTTTCCCCATCTTCAATTCTCAGCTAATGTAACAAACTTAAATGTATCCGTCCTGAATGCTATTGCTCTGTTACTAGTTAATTAAATCTAAATTTAATTACATTTTAACTGTTTATCTAGAGAAGAATTATTTCGTTATTGGGGGTTTTTAATAGCACAGTGAATAACACGCTACGAAGGGCGGGGCACACACATGGTATGGTCTCGGCATGGGAGCTGAACACGCAGCAGCTGTGACCAACCATGGTGTGTTGCCCAACACAAATCTTACAGTTAATCACTAGTGCTACTGATTGTTCCTAATACCAGATTGATTACCCTGTTTTAATAATATCAGTCAGCTCATTTTAAATCCATTTACATGTTATGTCCCATTTTGTTCGACTTTGGATTGATGTTCTCTCTCAACCTCAAAAGGAACCAGGGACACTTCTATTTTTGATTTGTTTATTTTCAACATGTGCTCTAATTTTATGACCCTGTTACACAAGTCATCTAGACAAATACTAGGGCATAACTATAGTCCTGAGCACCAAGTAATAAGCATAATCTGAATAGGAATGCTTTCCTCTTCCTTTTCCCTCCTTTACTTCACTTCCTCAGATATTGAGCCTGTTGTGAACCATTAGTAAGTTCTGAGTGAAAATTTGAGAATAAGAACAGTCTTAAGTCATCAATCAGAACTCTGCTTACACCCTTTTCAGGAAGCATATGCTGACCCAAACCTATCTAAGCATTCTGTCATCCACAGCTAAGATAATAACATAATACTTCACCAGCTAACCACACCTGGCAAAACCTAGCTGTAAAACCTAGATCCACATTCTGTTTGATCTTGTATTAGTCTCTAGCCCTTACTCTCAACACGAGCTTGACAAAATGTTGCAGATGCTGTCTAACTGGCCAGACGGCAGACCAAAAGGACTGGCCAGGCATTGTGAGGAACACCCTTCTACCCAGGGCTGCCGACAACCTACTGCACCAGAGCCGAAAGCAACTGGACAACGAGGGAAGAGTACTACTGAATCATGACTCAAGCAAGAGTTATGGCTACAAAGAGCTCACCAAGATCATCATCTTCCTGGCCCACAACCTCATGGGTCTGAAACAGGAGGCAAATGATCTCAAGCAACAGAATGGAGTTACAGGAGGAAATCAATAGACTTCAAAAGGCTCTGACAGCTGCTGAACAGCGAGAGCACCTGGAAAGGCAGCCAGAAAGGACCTGGAAAGGAAACTTTCCCACACAAAATTACTATTGAAACAGCAAATTCTGAGCTCTTAGACAAATCCAGCAGCTGAACAACACTCAAGATGAACTTGACATGGTCCAAAGAGAACTCAGGTACTCTTATAGGCTGCAAAAGTAACCACAGTGGGAGAGACACCCTACTCCCTCACCCTCACTCAGCAGTGCAAACTCCCTCAGGCTTGCACCAAACTATGAGGGATAATGTGTTTAAATCGTACGATAAGAAACTAACCTGATTTTAGCGAAGAAATCCTAATTTCTGTTGTTAGTAGAGGGTATGCCTTTTCTGATGAAGAAATCTCAGATTAGCAACCCATATAAATGGTGCCAGAATAAATCAGTCTGATCTTGGGTGAAGAAATCCCCACTTTCAGCACTGTTGTAGGTGATCTGAGCGATGCTCCTAATTTCACCGATTTAAGGCCTTATTATGTGTTACGTATCATTGTATTCATATTGATTCCGCTCATGTGAAACATTAATGTCAAATTAATGGTTTTATTCTAGTTTAGCTAACTATGAATTCACCATTGCCTGTGAAGTGAACGTGCTGTTTTGATTTGTGTAATGAAATGAACTCATTTGTAAGGGAATTAATTATTATTAATTCATTCAGGTTTTAAAAGGACTCGAATCTGAAAATTCTGAGTCAACCTGATTAAAGCTGAATTCCAATCTTATAGTTTACACTTTAAATCAACGACTCGTCCAGCGAGACGTTAACGTCTGTGTATATTAACGATTCTGTTCATATTAATTCGTGGCCAACGACACATGAACAAAATGGTAATCTTATTAATTTTGAGCAAGGTAACAAGGATCTTGGCAACAGTTTTAACCTTAAAATTATATGACACCAAACAATGATTCTTTATAAATGAAACATGAATTTTATTGGCTATCCTAGATTACATCAAAACTAAGCTAAAACACACAAACATACAGTTTTTTTAGAATGAGAGTTGACTGAGTTGCATGAAGTTTCCAAATTCTAACTCGTTTTCACGAGTGATTTAAATTCACCTGAGAGAATTCACAAAGCAGAGAATTTTAGCTTATGTTTACTGCTTAAAGTAGCTTGACACCAGTTCAGCAGAGATAAGATTTTGTTCGTTTACTTGCTTTCTGCTTGGTTGACAGCTGAAAAGCTGAGATGATGTCATTGCTGACACGGGCTTCCTGGATGGCTGCTGAGGGAACCCCGTTGCTGATTGGTTACTGAGGTGACGTCAGGATGGTGTCCCTTTGGGGAAACCCTTCCAGCGATTGGTTGGTTCCTTGATGACGCAGAGGCTTGAGCAGTTCTGCTGAAAAGTCTTGAGTTTGCAAGACTTTAAGTTCTTTGAAGATTTCAACTGAAGTGTTTGAGTTTTAGATGACTGATCGCTTTGATGGTAAGCGTGTGAGCACAAGGGGGAGAGCTCTTAACACGGCGAAAGGCGAAAGCAAGCAAGCAAATCTGTTCTGCATTGGGTTTTTGATCCGCTGCATAAGTCCGTCCCACGACGCGACCTTCCAATCGACTTGTTGCAAGGCGGAGCGTGCCTACATTACATAATGCTACATTACCTACAGCTCTTCACTTATTTCAATATTCTGCAATTATCACAAGTTTACGTTCAATACTAAACTTCACATATCTTACACACATATTAATAACCTCATTTCCTAAAAAGTGTAATAAACACTGATTAAAGTTGCACCGATTACATGAACACATCAAGCATATATATATATAAGACATACAACATTATTTGTGAATCTATTGCTCCGATACTTTCAAATGATTCTCTTATGAATCGTCTGTGTAAGTTCGTGTCCCTTTTTTTTGGAATGCAGGGGGGAAAGGGGAGGTGTCCTGAGGTCATGCCCATGTCAAGCGAGTGTGGATCTGCCATCCTTCTGCTGGACAGGGGGCTCTAAAATTGTCTCTTTTGTTGATCGGATTTAGCAATTTATGTGTTAAATGGTCAGGGGTATCACGCATCTGGTCCTTGAAAGTCCGTAAAACAAAGATAGATTTGTATCCTCATTTGAGTTAGGGTTTAAGCACTGTCTTCTATTTGAGTCTCTTGAGAGATACGCTAAATAGGACAGGAACTGCTTCAACCCTTCACTGACCCTGCATGAGTTTTACGACCACAGCTGGTTGCATAGGGCTCCTCAGTTTGTCTCAATGGAATATGATTGTTTCATGTGTGACTCAATAATGTAACTGGGTCCGTTGTAAGACAGAGATCCTACACATGTGAATGAGTTGCATGTGACGTCATGACTGAGCAGACCTCATCTGACCACATGTGAGTTTCCTATGCATGCTCACAGAGCAGATCAATTGCTGCTCCGCTTTGGCTGTGATGTGAGCTTGCATTGGTCTCCTAGCAACACGTGACCCCGGAGGTGTCAGCAGACTCCTCCGGGTTAATCTGATAACAGCACCCACTTCATAAATCTTTGTGTAAACAAAGAACTGCGTGTAGCCAATGCTAACTCTTTAGCAGCCGCACAGGCATTTAAGCTAAGCCCTTTACCTCAACTGCTAGCTGTTAGCATCTGACTAACACTTAGATAGGTTTGTGTAAAGTGTAACTTTCAAACCACTCCTCTCTCTCTCTCTCTCTCCCCTCACTCCTGGTTTCACTTCCAGTTTATGTTATCACCTTCTCTTTGGATTCAGTTAGGTCGGTCCCTCCCCACATACTTTGGTTTTACTTGTGTTATTTTTATTTTGACTTTATTCTACATCTCTTTGATTTTATTTTCATTAATTTACCTTTGTTTAGCTTGAATGTACTAGTTCATCTAAGTTGATTTTAATTAAATCTGAGACTTAATTTAATCAATTTATCTATTTTTCCTTTTAGTTTCCTACAGCTATTAAGACCTTTTCGTTTTACTTTACCTTATTTTAGTTTATTTGACCATCATCATCCTCCCTCTTTGTATAGGATTGCAGTAGTTTTAGCAACTGATGTTTCCTTAATGAGTTATACAGGTTATTAGTAGCCTAATCCCTGTTTCCTCTCTACTCCTCCTCACTCCTCAGTGCCAGGCCTAGTACATTGAAGTGCAGTTACTGATCGACACAATGTAGGCCCAGATAGAACTAGGAACACTTCCCATTGTTTCTTTTTCTTTTGACCTCGAGGTATTTGGTGCGTCCCTGCTAGCTTAGCTAACAGTCTAACCCTAGGTTTATGAGTCTATTGCAGCATCACCCACAAGTGACACCTGCTTAGCCATATCTCCAAGCTAAAAACTAAATAGGTAAAATCCTCCTTCCTTTTCCTTTTTGATTTCATCTTATTGTTTTATTTCAGTTTTGTTTTATTTGTTACCCTCATAGTGATATTTGAGAAGAACCATCAATGTTTTGAGTAATAGTTTGTTGACATGTACTAGCGTAGTCATTACTCTACGCTGCTTGCAGCCATTAACAAAGATACTCAAAGTCCTTAGTTCTTTTCACCAACACTAAATAGCTGCACATCAGCTATTCCCACCTTACACGGCCTACACAGCCGTTCCCCATACAGATAGCTTAACACATTTGTACGTACTTGCATTTGCCTTCTGCCTCTCTCTCTCTGGTGTTCCCACAAGTGTGCCAGTATGTCGCAGACATTCCACAGACATCCAGCCCTGCCAGCTCACCAGGACCACTTGGAAACCCAGCAGAGCACTGTGATGAACATCCTTCAGCCCAAAGCAGCCAATGACCTGCAACGGCAGAGAAAGGAACAGCGAGACTGCGACACAAGTGGACACCTGACACCCAGCCTGAACCACCAGAATCTTCCAGCATCATCCTTTCCTTGGCCCACAGCCTCACGGGCCTTAGACAGGAGGTAAATGAACTGAACCTGCAAGTCACAGAGTTCTACAGGGAACTGACACCTGCTCAATGAGAGAAAGCACAGAACAGATGCAAGGAACCTTACAGAATGATACAACAGAAGGAAATCACCAATCTTCAGGAGACGCTAACAGCTACTGGACACCGAGAGCAGCTTGAAAAAGCCACCAGACAGGACTTAGAAAAAGAACTGTTTCACACAAAATCACTGTTAAAAACAGCGTATGTGAAACTTAATGAGAGAGACACTAGAGATAAGGCCTTAGAAGGCCATCTGCATGCAGCCAGAGCTGAGGTCCAAACCCTGACTCAGCAATTAAAGAGGAGCTTGACATGGTTCAGAAAGAATTGAAACAGTCCTACCGACTACTCATGGACTCAAGTAAAAGACACCCTGCTGCATGTCACACAGTCAGCAGTGCAAACTCCCTCACCCCTGTACACAGATACAAAGGGGGGAGCCAAAGCGTTCTGCTTGACCCTTCACAAGTCCGTTTCCTGAAAACCTCTGCAGCTGCAGAAGGAAAAAGTTTAATTCAGGTGAACCGAAACAACGCCTGTGAATGCCACCTGCAAGCAGCCCGAGCTGAAATCCAAGTCCTTGCTCAGCAAGTGGCCTCACCAGCAGCTTAAACAAGCCATCATAAAGGAATTCTCAGACCCAGAGTCTGAACACGGACTGATCACTGCCCTAGACACCAAACAGGGCCGGCATGAAACTCCCCATGGTTACTACCACAGACTTCGACAAGCTTACTTCGGAGCTCGCAATTAACCTGGGATGGCGGAGGACACACCAGCTTCAAGAGCCTTTTCCTCCGAAACCTCCATCCTATTGTAAGTCACCATTTAGGCATTATAGCCTTCCGCACAATGCATATTCAACAACTGCGTGACCTGACACAGAAGGCCTTTAACAAGCACAAGGCCTCCACTAAAGGTGTTTGTAAGACCCCACTGATTCTGAACTTCACAACTCAGAATCCAAAGTGGGCACCAGAAGGCACCCAGCATTGCCACAATGCAAAACCCTTCTACA
>NW_015505889.1:272102-325214 GCF_001515645.1 Sinocyclocheilus grahami | reverse complement strand
CATGGACTCAAGTAAAAGACACCCTGCTGCATGTCACACAGTCAGCAGTGCAAACTCCCTCACCCCTGTACACAGATACAAAGGGGGGAGCCAAAGCGTTCTGCTTGACCCTTCACAAGTCCGTTTCCTGAAAACCTCTGCAGCTGCAGAAGGAAAAAGTTTAATTCAGGTGAACCGAAACAACGCCTGTGAATGCCACCTGCAAGCAGCCCGAGCTGAAATCCAAGTCCTTGCTCAGCAAGTGGCCTCACCAGCAGCTTAAACAAGCCATCATAAAGGAATTCTCAGACCCAGAGTCTGAACACGGACTGATCACTGCCCTAGACACCAAACAGGGCCGGCATGAAACTCCCCATGGTTACTACCACAGACTTCGACAAGCTTACTTCGGAGCTCGCAATTAACCTGGGATGGCGGAGGACACACCAGCTTCAAGAGCCCGAAACCTCGAAACCTCCATCCTATTGTAAGTCACCATTTAGGCATTATAGCCTTCCGCACAATGCATATTCAACAACCTGACACAGAGACACAGAAGGCCTTTAACAAGCACAAGGCCTCCACTAAAGGTGTTTGTAAGACCCCACTGATTCTGAACTTCACAACTCAGAATCCAAAGTGGGCACCAGAAGGCACCCAGCATTGCCACAATGCAAAACCCTTCTACAGAAAGCCCCTAGCCAGCAGAGGACAGAGCCATCACCATGGCAACAGACCCAGGCCTCCACACCCTTCACACAGGTGCCGAACGGAGGCTACACAAGGACAGTTGGACACGCCTACTTCTGAGTTACAGGAGCTGCTGACACTTGCAAAAGAGCTCCTTGAACAAAACTCAACTAAGGAGTAATGAGAAGGACAAACTTCTGACTCCTTGCCTGACGCAACACAGCATCAGACCCCTCCAAAGGAGGAGCATCCCTTGAAACCGGTTGACACCCCAGAAGCAGCCAGACAACGTTGGATGGAGCAACGGGCCCACATGCCCAACAGCGAAACCTCTACCAACACAACTCAGGCAAGCTCAAGTCGGTGCCACCACAAGAGCAAAGCGACACCGCAAGCATCATATTTCTAGTGACGTTCGAGCAAAACAGAGGTCTAACAACCACCTGCTGATATCACTGGTTTTATTGCCCAAAGGAATGCGGGCAGAGAAATTCACTCATTTTCCTCATAGGAAAGACACATAATGCCTTGAATGAGAAATGGACTGTTCTCCAATTAATTCATAGGAAAACCTTTCTTTGAATGAACACGCATATCCTTCAGGTCATTGTGTATGTTGTTACTGTCCTTGTATATTGTCTTTTATATTGTATACTGTTTTATGCAGGCTTATGATAGAACCACTCGTTCATGTCATCTTACCTATGTGTAATCCTACCATGTTTAGCATCTATGAATTCGTCTTCTGATGATCTAAACGAGAGTGTATATGTTGGTACGTAGGCAATATATTAGTGTTCTAAGAATCTTTAGTAATTTTGATTCAAGTTCCATATGCAAATTACCATGCAGGGTCATAAAACTCCCCAGTATTTTCAACCTCCCGCTTGGAATTTCAGCCTTTCTCATTGGACAAGCTCATCCTGAGAGGCGTGTATCTTGTCAGACCTTAAAGGCCTCAGTGGTGGCTCCGTTCGATTTTGAGAAGATGAGGATGTGAGCTAGAACGCTCCTAAGGACACCCTAAGTTCGTGCCAGGCTTCGGCCTTGACTTTCCATTCACCGAGATCCTCTGACTCAAACTGGTTCTTTTTCATCAACCAACTTCAGCAAGATCAACTTGAGCCTTCAGATTGCATCAGGACTCTCTTTCAGACAGACAAGACGTGCAAGTATCAAACTTAGTCTTACTAATTTATACATTAAGTATCATTTGCACCTTTTTACAAAAGGTGTGTTTGTCACAGCAGTTTACTAGAGAAAGACTCAGATGCAGAATGATCAGGGGAGTGAGGTTTATTGACAAGACAAGGAATGATTGGAATATTGTGAGAGTGGGTACCACGGATAGCCTACTGGCTAACAACATCGACAAACAACCATCTTACCCAGACCAACTCACTTCAGGATGACAGGTGACACAGCCTCGACATCTACTGCACAAGCTCGAGGACCCTCACCTTGCTACAGCCTACATTACCACAGCACACCACCTGACAGCATCCACCATGGCACCACAACCACTCCTGGAGGCAACAACAGCCAGAGAGCCACCACTGTCTCCCAGCCGTGAGTGGCAGGTGCGTGTCTGATTGTTCTGCACCTTTGATGTCGCTCGCTGTTGTCTATTGGATGGACAACAACGTTCGAAAGGGGGGAATTATGTAGCATTTGGACCAATCAGACACAACTTTTTGTTATATTTAACAAATAATATCTAACACCCCCTCACCTAAACAAAGGGCCAAATATGAGGGTCTATGGACCCTTCCCCCGAAATGCATCTAACACCTCAGAAAGGCAGAACAGGCCTCTGGTTCCATGGCAACCAATGCTGATATCACTGGTTTTATTGCCCAAAGGAATGCGGGCAGAGAAATTCACTCATTTTCCTCATAGGAAAGACACATAATGCCTTGAATGAGAAATGGACTGTTCTCCAATTAATTCATAGGAAAACCTTTCTTTGAATGAACACGCATATCCTTCAGGTCATTGTGTATGTTGTTACTGTCCTTGTATATTGTCTTTTATATTGTATACTGTTTTATGCAGGCTTATGATAGAACCACTCGTTCATGTCATCTTACCTATGTGTAATCCTACCATGTTTAGCATCTATGAATTCGTCTTCTGATGATCTAAACGAGAGTGTATATGTTGGTACGTAGGCAATATATTAGTGTTCTAAGAATCTTTAGTAATTTTGATTCAAGTTCCATATGCAAATTACCATGCAGGGTCATAAAACTCCCCAGTATTTTCAACCTCCCGCTTGGAATTTCAGCCTTTCTCATTGGACAAGCTCATCCTGAGAGGCGTGTATCTTGTCAGACCTTAAAGGCCTCAGTGGTGGCTCCGTTCGATTTTGAGAAGATGAGGATGTGAGCTAGAACGCTCCTAAGGACACCCTAAGTTCGTGCCAGGCTTCGGCCTTGACTTTCCATTCACCGAGATCCTCTGACTCAAACTGGTTCTTTTTCATCAACCAACTTCAGCAAGATCAACTTGAGCCTTCAGATTGCATCAGGACTCTCTTTCAGACAGACAAGACGTGCAAGTATCAAACTTAGTCTTACTAATTTATACATTAAGTATCATTTGCACCTTTTTACAAAAGGTGTGTTTGTCACAGCAGTTTACTAGAGAAAGACTCAGATGCAGAATGATCAGGGGAGTGAGGTTTATTGACAAGACAAGGAATGATTGGAATATTGTGAGAGTCCAAACAGAAGGAAAGGGCAGTCTGCTGGTCCTTGGTCAGACCTGTACAAACATCTTGCTGGAGAACAAAGGCGATAGAGCAGCCCCAGTCAATGAGAACACTGGATATCAGGCAGCAGCTTGAGAAACCAGGGCTTGATACTTGGAGCTGTAGTGATACCAGTCCAGTCAGATAGCCAGGTCTGGAGAACAGCAGCCAGGAGGGATTCAGGACACAGAACAGGAACAAACACAAGACAAGACCACAAGAGAGAACAAGCAGCAGCAAAATAACACTGACTACATACCATGACTAGAATGGGGGGAGAAAAAAAAAAAAAAAAACCTGCAGAGAGCAAATAAAACAAAGAAAGAACCAAAAGGCAAATTCTAGGAATCAATAACTAGAATACAAACGAGGCAAAGACAAAATCAAAAGAAAGAAACCAAACTAGAAGCTTGAGAAAACTAGAGCAAACCAATACAGGAACTAGACTAGAGCAAAATAACAAAAGCAAAAGAAACCCTAATAAACTTCAAGAGAACTAAATGCAAAGCTAGACTGACTGGGAGAGT
Organism: Sinocyclocheilus grahami; assembly: GCF_001515645.1. Classification (NCBI taxonomy): domain Eukaryota; kingdom Metazoa; phylum Chordata; class Actinopteri; order Cypriniformes; family Cyprinidae; genus Sinocyclocheilus; species Sinocyclocheilus grahami. Next base: position 321,266 of record NW_015505889.1, on the reverse strand, counting down.
AAAATCTAACACTACTAATCTGACGAGTATACTGACAAGGAATTGTCTTACACACAATGAACCAGCAAAGACATGAGGGAAGAGGCACACTATAAAAGGAGCAGAACACATGATGAACAGGTGGACACAATCAAGTTAACGAGGACTAGACTAGGACTAAACAAGGGGGCGTGGTAGAGGGAAACAAGGGGGCAGGACGAGAGGAGCACATGGCCAACATAAACAAAGACAAAGCCATGTGCTCAGACACAAGACAAACAAGGAAACGTTAAACAAAGACAGAACAGACATGTCAGAACAGACATACTGGCAGGACCCTGACAGTACCCCCCCTCCAATGGACGCCTCCAGGCGTCCACACTGGGTGAAGGAGTCCAAGGGAGAACTGGGTTAATCAGGGACCAAGGAGGTACCAACTGGGGGGGCAGGTGGGGAGGAAAGATTGGAGGTCCAGAGTAGCAAGGAAACACAGGGGGCAGGGCAGAAAACAGTCCAGGGGAATATCTTGGGACTGCCCAAAAAGGTGGTAACTTTGGAGGCGCATGACAGCCAGGCAATACTGAGGGTGGGATAGGCGTCCGATTAGGGACACCTCTAGAGATAGGGGCCCTCGTCACTGATGGGAACTTCCAACTGGGTTTTGAGTCTCGAATAGATGCAGTCTTTTGATTAAGGAAATGCTTAGGAACAAATTCAGGAGCCATAACCGCACTTGTGGGTAGTGAGGATAACTTTGATGACTCCTGCACCAATATGACATCATGCACCGTTTCAGAGGCTCCATCAGATCTAGATGTACACAATGCTGGGGCTGATACAGACCTCTTGACTGCGTTTTGACTGGCAGGAATGACACAAGACCGGCAGAAATGATCTCTTTGGGTGGGTCATGGCTAGTGAGCAGCTCAGAGGTAGCCTCCGTGGCTATAGCAGGCAGATCAAGATGGCCAGAAATATCCTCCGTGAACAGGGCTGGAGCGGATTCTGAGGAAGTAACAGCACTGTCAGGTTCGGTTTCTGTGGTTATGACTAGACTGGATGATAGGCCCAAGGTGGTCTTTGTGGCCTTAGCAGGCAGACATGGATGCTTTGGAAGGGTCTCTGTGGCCAGAACAGGAAGGGTTTCTGAAAGCATGACAAACAGGATTAGTTTCTGTGGGCACAACAGGACTGGCTCGCTGTCTTGAGGTGGCCTCCATGGCCATAACAGGCAGGGTGAGATGCTTTGGAATGACCACCATGGCCAGGTCATGAACAGTTTCTGTTGAGGCAGCAGTGCTGTTTGGAGTGCCCACCTTGGACAAAACAGGTCTCAAATAATTCAGATGGTGCAGTCTCCGGTTCCTTTAACACAGGCTTAGCTGGTGACGTAGGCGGCTTAGGGGTTGGTTCCAGACTGTATATCTCTGGAACCACTGAATACAGGACCAACTGAGTCGGGTCCTCCTGAACCACAGGATTGGGGACCTCTTGACTCAAACTCTCCTGGACCTCTGAACTGGGGGCCTCTTGATACAGGCCCTCCTGGACCAATGGGTTTGAGCTCTCCTGACTCTGGTCCTCCTGGACCACTGGAATAGGGATAATCAGAATCGGGTCCTCTGGAACCACTGAACTCCGTACCTCCTGGACCAGTGTGCTTGGGACCTCTGAAAGAAGAGCGTTTGGCTGCACAATGTGTGCCCTCCTCTTCTTACATTTTTGAGGGCTCAAAGGTGCATGATTGGCCGCTTCTGGGGTGACTGCAACCCTCTCCCTCCACTCACGAATGGTGGAAGAAACCTTGACCATCACTGGGAGGATTTGGCTGGACTCGACTGGCTCTGGGGTTACTGGAGCGGACTCGACTGGCTCTGGATTGGCAGGAGCGGACTCGACTGACGCAGTGTTCTGGGCTGCTCTCCTCCTTCTCGACTTGAGCTTCTTTGGAGTAAGAAGATGATCTGGGACTTGACTCAGTGAAGGAAGAGGAATAGGTTGGTCACTGCAGACTGACTCAGGGGCTGGAGCCGACACTGAGGACTCACTGGCAGAGGTAGCAACTTGAGCCGCCCTCTTTCTTCTATTCCTTCGTTTCTCAGTGGGAGTCGGAAGATAATCATGGACTTGACTCGGAGGAGGAAGATGGGCAGAGTGGTCGCTGCAGACATCCTCAGGAGTGTTAAGGATCTGTCAGTCTTTGCGGTGATGCAGATAATTGGAAAAGTTCCAATAGTCTAGAATCCTTAGTTGCTCCATCTCCCATTGTGGTATGGGATCATCCAAGCAGAGATTGAATGCCTCTTTAAGGGTTGAATCCGGGTACTCCAGGTCCCTTGCCATGGTCCAGAAGAACTGGGCAAATGAATGCACATCCCGGCCATGCTGGCAGAGCGATGCCACTGCCTGCTGGAGTGCCGGTCTCTCCTTGGCAGTACCGGGAGGAACTATACGGATGCTCATTGATGCTGGGTCTGGGGAGGGCTGGTTCATTCGGTCACAGCAGTTTACTAGAGAGAGACCCAGATGCAGAATGATCAAGGGAGTGAGGTTTATTGACAAGACAAGGAATGATTGGAATATTGTGAGAGTCCAAACAGAAGGAAAGGGCAGTCTGCTGGTCCTTGGTCAGACCTGAACAACATCTTGCTGGAGAACAAAGGAGATAGAGCAGCCCCAGTCAATGAGAACACTGGATATCAGGCAGCAGCTGAGAAACCAGGGCTTGATAATTGAATCTGTAGTGATACCAGTCCAGTCAGATAGCCAAGACTGGAGAACAGCAGCCAGGAGGGATTCAGGACACAGAACAGGAACAAACACAAGACAAGACCACAAGAGAGAACAAGCAGCAGCAAAATAACACTGACTACATACCATGACTAGAATGGAAAAAAACAAAGAGAAACTAATAAAAACTGCAGAGAGCAAATAAAACAAAAGAAAGAACCAAAAGGCAAATTCTAGGAATCAATAATTAAAATACAAACGAGGCAAAGACAAAATCAAAAGAAAGAAAGAAACCAAACTAGAAGCTTGAGAAAACTAGAGAAAACCAATACAGGAATTAGACTAGAGCAAAATAACAAAAGCAAAGAAACCCTAATAAACTTCAAGAGAACTAAATGCAAAGCTAGACTGACTGAGAGAGTAAAATCTAACACTACTAATCTGCCGAGTATACTGACAAGGAATTGTCTTACACACAATGAACTAATGCAACGAACCAGCAAAGACATGAGGGAAGAGGCACACTATAAAAGGAGCAGAACACATGAGGAACAGGTGGACACAATCAAGTTAACAAGGACTAGACTAGGACTAAACAAGGGGGCGTGGTAGAGGAAACAAGGGGGTAGGATGAGAGGAGCACATGGCCAACATAAACAAAGACAAAGCCATGTGCTCAGACTCAAGACAAACATGGAAACGTTAAACAAAGACAGAACAGACATGACCGTCAGGGCAGGACCCTGACAGTGTTTGAACTAAGAAACTGATGTTTCCTTCAGGCTGTAGATCTGCTGAATATCAAATGGTACCATAGCTTCATGTTATTTATTTCTCTTCTTTTTACTGCCTAAGCTTTAACCCTTTTCCTATACCAATTGTATGTGTGTGTGTGTGTGTGTGTGTGTGTGTGTATGTGTATGTTAGACTAGTTTAAGTGTTTATGTAGTTAATAAAGTCTTACTTGTATCACACTTGACGTTGTTCATTGTTTGCTCATAACTGGAGCAAACTGGTTTTTATACTGTACAAACTGTATGTGCTATTGCCCTACACCAACCCTACACCTAACCCTACCCCTTACAGGAAACTTTGTGCATTTTTACTTTCTCAAAAAAACTCACTCTGTATGATTTATAAGCGTTTTGAAAAATGGGGACATGGGGGAACACATTTTGGTTTTAGGACAACTTTGATAAAAGGTTAAAATGTTGACTAGTGTATATATAAATTTATAACAACTTTTTGTAATGAACACATAGAATGCCCTACATGATAAATTATTGTTATAAATAAGTCTATATATGCTTTGTCATCACAGGAATAAGTTAAATTTTTTAAATTGTAATATCTCACAAAAGTACTGTTTTTATTGTTTGTTTGTTTTTAAATAAATAAATGCACACACACTTGTCTATTAATACCATGTCTATATATCTAGACAGACAGACAGACAGACAGATAGATAGACAGATAGATAGACAGATAGATAGACAGATAGATAGATAGATAGATAGATAGATAGATAGATAGATAGATAGATAGATAGATAGCTGTCTTCAGAGTTTTATGTGTGTGCTTTCAGCTAAAATGAATTCCCTCTTCTGTCCAAATTCTTCGTTGTCTCAGATGCACACCTTACATACCCTCTCTTTCTCTCACTCGCTCTCTGTGTCTTTTATTCTCTGAGGTTTACTGGTTATTTCGGTCAAAAGCCAAAATGAGACGCTTTAGGCAGCAACCCCAGAAGCAGCCAGCAATAAGAGGGATATTTATATCAATCCATGGGGTCAGTGTGTCTGCCTGTCTGAGAGAAAGAGAGAAGGGTGTGTCTACTCTCTGCTCCCACAGTCCTGTTCAGTAGCAGCGCTACCGCACAGTCTTCTGAGGGTGGAGAACAGAGCACACAGCCGCACGGTTCTGATGTGGTGGTGGTGTGTGTGTGTGTGTGTGTGTGTGTGGGGTTGGGGGGGGGGGTATAATAGCAGAAGACTGGGGGGCTGGTCTGCATGAGGTGGATGCCAGGAGGAGACTGGAACCCCCACTGAAGCAGCACTGCGCACTGACTGAGAAGCAGTCCACTTCACTCTGAGCTCTGTCATTTTCCTAAGTGATTCACGAACCACACTGTCCACCAAACCATGAGAATAATCCTTAAAATAATAAAGCTACAGCTCCCTTTTTAATCAAGGCATTGTGCTCCATTCCTCTTTTAGTTCAATGATAGTTTTTTCCCTTCATTTCTCAGCGTGAGGAAAGTGGTGTCTGGATTCTGGTAACTTAAATTAGGATTCTGTCTAGTTTTACTGGACAACACTAGTTACAGTACGGCGTAATATGACAGAATTTAACTGTTGTCAAATATTATAATCCCTTTGAAAAATGCCTGCACAAAATCCCTGAGTAACATAAAATTGTAGAAATTGTTTGCACTTGATGCAGCATAACAAATTCAATCACAGGTCATATGAAGAAAAACTAGATATTGACTCCATAAATGTGCACAATTTCAACCTGATTATAATTGATGTGATTATAATAATTACAAGTGTTTTGAGTTACAAATAAATTTGTTTCCATGACAAAGCCAATATACCACCATTATTCAAACATCAAATCTCTCATTACAATGCATTCAATATTCAAACAACATAAGACCTAAATTACTTTCAACCTCCAAAGATTTTTGACTTTTAGTCAAGGCTGTTTTCCGATTCATAAAATGGTCAAAAAATGCAACAGCTTGGTTTATACCTCTTTTCCCTGCACACCAATCGGACCACATAATGACCAGCAGCTAATGCTATTTAGTCTCCCAGAAGCATCCGATAACATGCGTAACATTGCAATGTGCTGTGAGGAAACACTCCAATTCATCTATTATGACAAATAAACTCCTCTGGTGTGTTGGGGTCTGGAGATTTTTATTTGAAGTCTGGTCTTGTCTGATCTGGTTTCTTCATCAGTGTGTTGCAAACAAATGTAGATGAACTCAGCACGAGTCTGGGCAACATTTAGTAACAGATGGAGAGATGACTAGTAATAAAGCTATCAGCTCTCTTTACACACACACAAACTGCACAGATGTACCTGACTATTCTGCAATGTTATGATTCAGACTTTCCCTCTTCTTTTCAGGACGGTATGCTACAGTGCCATTTGTGTGAGGCTGTGTATGATTACTCCCAGGATAGACAGATAGACATCACTCACAAAGTGTGCCTGTTAAATGCACATACAACTACACACACAATCTATACCAGAAGCCCCTGCTGTATGTTAGCGCACACTGACATGATTCAGTGTGTCACCACTGTAAAATGAGTCAGTAAGGCCAGGGATGTCTCTTGTGGGAGTAATTTCTAAGGAAGTCTCACTGTATATTCCTCAGGGATGCCTAGCTCTGTCCAAGTCATCAGGACTGCCTCACTGCTCTTATTATGGTCATTTTATTCAGAAATCAAAAGGACTGGAGAAATTAAATATTCCTAGAAACACTGCAAAGTAATAAGTTGTTTCATTTTCTAATGCAGAATGCATACAAGCACTAATGGAAAAAGACAGAAAAAAAAGAATAGACCTTGTAACTGAATTTGGAGAATGGATACAATTTGTTCTAGCAGAAACATGCACAAGGGATGTGTCTGTTTCCATGTGAATAATTCAAATGATTTCATATTCTGGGGTTTTCGTGCGTGTTATTCAAAAACCACTTCACAGCAGCCTTTCTTATTTTAGTTTCAAACATACAGCTTGTAAAGAGTTCTGCTATTGAGATTTCTATTCATTAAGTCTGTTGCAAACATTAAGGATGAAATATGAGCAATTTAACTGTGCTCTAAAATTCACACAATTCACACTGGAAAATCTCTGGGGAATTGCTGGCACTTGTGCTGGTAAGAATCCTGTCGGCTACAGTTTTAAAAACGTTCTGTGGGAGGCTAATTCACGCCTTGGCATAGTACAGTTTATGTAGAACTGTTTACATTTTTCAACCATTTAGTGCACTGGTCTCAAACTCAGTTCCTGGAGGGCCACAGCTCTGCACAGTTTTGCTCCAACCCCAATCAAACACACCTGATCCCTGTGGCCCTCCAGGAATTGAGTTTGAGACCAGTTAATTATAGTGTAATAATCCGCAGGCTAGACTATACTATAAAAATAATTCTTAGATTAAATAAATATTTTTGGGGTGAAATCTGGTAAAAAAAAATAAATAAAAAAAAATAAAGATTTACTTAATATTATTTTTCTATTCAGAATTAGTTTTTATTCATTAAAGGCAGGGTAGGTGATTTCGGAGAGGCTAGCAATAGCTTTGAAAGCATAAGATCCCACTCTCCCTGCAAATCTCTCTCCAAAGCCGTCCTCCAAAACACATGAACGCGCACAGACAGAACAGAAGCTAACCAGTGACACAATGTTGGTTGAGGGTTGAATGAAACACTGTCAGATTACCTCATGTCTCATTTACCAGTCAGAAATCATTTTAGTACAAAGTGCATAATATGTAAGGAATAATTGACCTGTGGTGTGCATTTTTTTTTTGTAACAATTCAATGGTCTGGAGTCAGTTACTCTCCTTATACTATGGTTACCACACTTCAAGACGTCAATCAGATGATATATGTATAAGGCATTCGTCCGGTTTTTGTACTTAAAACATTAGTATTGTGAGTGTAGGATTCATTTCTTAACTCTCCTCCAATGCCTCCGTTGCTAATTCCATGTCATTTTAGACCTAGTAACGGAGGCTTGAGTCATTGATAACAGACTAATGCAGTTAATAACTTAGTTATTACAAAGAGAGAGAGAGAGACAGACAGAGAGAGAAAGCGTGTGAATTACCTCTCTAAGTTTGTCTGTCTCTCAACAGTGTTTAGCAGCAGCGTCTCTACTAACAGTGAAACTTTAAGTAAAAAAAATTTTCACAAACAGCGCCGTTGTTACCTCGCTTGTGAGAAATGTCAAGTAGCTTTTAAGTTACTAAATCATTTTACTGATAAAATCGAGTAGCGCTAACAACCTTAGCATGTGTATTATGTTTTCGTATGCGTGTCTGTAAGGAAATAAGAGCGGGAGAAATAGAGTAGGCCTATGTGCTTTACATACATAATAAAACTGATCTGTTGTTTTTATCCTATTGCTTACTATATTTTTTTGTTTGGCCAGTGTTGTTGTGGGTTTTGGTTCTTTTGTCATTGTAGGCTGTAAGGACCTTTGAAGTAACTGAAATCATTTGACGATGTGATATGGTCATGTAATGTGGTCAAGAGCTGCCTGGAACTACGTTCGCCGTGCGTTTCCCTGAGAATAATCGCACACCTTAGAACGTTCATCAGCCAATCAGATTCAAGCATTCAATGGCCCCGTAGTACAATGGCTGCATCCGAAAGCCTATCTTATCAGGCAATGACTTCGCAGGCAGCGTTTTTGCACGAAGGCACCTCATAAAACTGATTTTGGACAGGCTTCTGAGGCAGCGTAATGGTTTAATGATAACTAAATGAATATTTAAGTACTATAATACTGATTTCTCACTAGAAATAACATTAAAAGTGCAAAAAGTTATTCAGAAATATACATTTACACACAAACTGACCACCAAACGCAACTTTCAGACACCATCTTTATTTTTTAGCTCAACTGTCACGGAATGGAACGCACAGGATTGTGGGATATCAAAGGCAGTGAAGGATGCATCTATGCTGCCTTCAAAATTCGATCAGAAGAAGGTACCTCCGGGGACAGGAAGTGAAGCAGAATTTGGATTCAGATGTGCCTTGATGCCTTCCTGCCTTGGAATGCTGCCTCCGAAGGCAGCATTTTAGAGCTTTTGGATGCAGCCAATAATAACGCCTACTATTCTTGCTCGGTCTGTAATAGCGTAATGGAACGTGCTGATGACGTATCACGTCTGCGCAAACAGGGTGCGTGGGTAGGCAAATACATACGTTGACAGGCAGGTAGGACAGCCTATCGTAGCCCTTGGACCGAGGGATATGATTGGATGAACATTCCCTCCACAGATGATATAATTTATATAATAATGCATAAAAATAAATTTACATTTACATTTAGTTATTTTGCAGACGCTTTTATCCAAAGCGACTTACAATTGAGGGATACATAAAGTGATTCTTCTTAAAGAGGCAAACAGATACAAGAAGTGCCTGTAATACCAAGTTTCTAGACATTGTTCAAATAAGTACACGCTAGAAAGAGAAGGAATAAATAAAGAGATAGATTTTTTTTTATTTTTATGATGAAGTCAAGTAGCTTCGAAAGAGATGAGTTTTCAGCTGTCGCTTGAAAATTGTCAGGGATTCAGAATTCCGGATAGGGGTGGGAAGATCGTTCCACCAGCCAGAAATGGTGAACGAGAATGTACATTTAGACCACTTAACTTAATGATTGGTATCAGGATGTGAAGAGACATTCAACCAGCATAACAAAAAAAAATTTTTTTGAACCAAATCGTGCCTTTAAACAGTAAGCACTTCAATCTCCAAGTATATTACATAAAGAAAACACGTGGAGAAGCACATTAGTCGTTTAAAACTACACGAATAATGAAAGCAGATGTTATGTCTAGTTAGAAACTAGAATTCCTGAAAATATTTAGAGTTTTTTTAGACTTGCATAACATGTTATGTTTAAGGAATAAATTTACTTAGAATAATTAAGTAGATGAATTCAACTCAATAAAGCTGCAAGCTGTTTCCTTATTTTACAGTGGACCTCATCACCATTCATTCTTGTTTTCTTTTTTACTTTCCTAACTGTTACAGTTTTATTTCTTGTCCAGCAATCATGACAAAATACACTACAAACCATACTTCAATTAAAAAGAGAATGAGCATATACAAAAAGAGAAACAAAGCCAGCAAGCAGGCAGACAGTGATTACTGGGTATATAAGAGACAGAAACATACAGTATGCAAAAAGGGCCCTGCGGTAAGAAAGATGGAAGGAAACCATCTCTTTTCCTAATTCTATCTCTCTGTGTGTAGTAAGGTCAGAGGGTTTGGGTCAGTGAATGGAGTTCAGAGTGAAAGATGTGGTCATCCTGATGAGAGGTTTAAGGCAGCAGTGGTTCAGCTATATAGTATAGTAGTTTCAGCATAGATGTCAGATCACAGCACTCTCTGCAGCTGAACACAGCTTTGCTTACTCTGTGCCACTCAAACTAACACCACACATTATATCGCTCTCACTATTGCAGTCTAGCTGTCAGAGGAAAATTTGTATCTGATTGTTAAGTCGAATACTGCTACTCAGTTTCAAGTGAGAATACTATCTCAACAGCTGTTTATGAGCACTATTCATTTATAGCAAACCTTTAAACCCGGGATCTCCAACCCTGTTCATGGAGTGACACCATCCTGTAGATTTCAGCTCCAACCACAATCATACACATCTGAAAATCTGAACCTGCAGCTAATCAAGCTGTTCGTTGTTTCTTGATAATTACAGGCAGGTGTGTTGGAGCAGGATTGGAACTCAGCTCTCCTGGAGCAGGGTTGAAGATCCCTGCTTTAAGTTGTTGTTGTTTTTTTTACTTGTGGTGTACACTAGTCATCAGGATCACAGTGTCCTGGACGCCAATATTTTAACGGTTTTGGAAAGATGAATCTCTGTCTGACAAACTGAGATTTTGCTATGGAGATTTTTTGGTAGTATTACAGCACGAGTGAGCACCGTTTGCGTTTGAGATCTGGAAACTGTAACGTCATATCAGACTTAACTATCGGATAAAATAAAAAAGAATTGAACAGAATAAAATAGAATAGAAAAAGAGGAATATTTACTGCCAAACAAACAGTGACAAACAATTGCACTACCATTCAAAACTTCGTGGGTTGGTACGATTTTTTTAATCTCTCCTGCTTACCAACGCTGCATTTGATAAAAAAAAATACTGTTAAAAACAATAATATTGTGAGATATAATTCTAATTTAAAAATAAGTTTCAGTCTTCAATATCACATGATCTAACATTCCGATTTGGTGCTCAAGAAAAATTTCTTATCAGTGTTGAAAAGAGTTTTTGTGGAAAGGGTCATGCATTTTTTTGTATTCTTTGATTACTATTTTATTTGCATTTATTTTAACTAGAAATCATTTGTAACATTATAAATGTCTTTACTGTGACTTTTGGCAAATTTAATGTATCTTTGCTGAAGAAACGAAGTAATTAAATCTTTCTGACCTCAAACTTTTTAATGGTAGTGCATGTTATACTGTATAATACACTAAAATACACTATACTAATGCTATAAAGTATATAACAGCAATCAAACTTTAGATGACTATAGATGATAGCTGTTAGAAAGAAGATCTTGTTTAATTGTAATGTCTTGGTTGTGACTGACCTTTATTGATCATGTGTTTCAGTATTTTGTTTGTTAGGGTGTCATGCGTCAACTGCATAATGACTGTGTAAAATACACTGTTTGGGAACGAGATGCTAAGCACCTTATCATGCGCCCTTTCATTAACTCTGAGAGTCTCCTTTGCTCTTTACTTTATGTAAACACATGTTGACAAAAAGAATGTCTGACTCAGTCTCTGGCAGCGTGGGACTTCCGGATAAATGGAGTCTTGATTAGTTCAGTCACCTCGGATTAGTCTGGAGGTGCAGTGCAAAAATCAATTTTTATACTTTATCAATGTCTTTCACAAAGATCACAGACGCAGCAGCCAATCACAATCAGCCAGAGAGGAAACTGCTCAATGAAGTCCAATGACAAAAGAGCTGAAGAGGATGAGTCACTGACTACCAGCTGATCTTTCATTGTGTTAGATGAAATAAAATAAAAAAAGATAAATATCAGAAGCTACTGAGGATTCTGATGGCTGCCATCATGCACTGCTGTGCAATGGATAGTAGGGTCGAGGGCCTTAGCAAGCATTGTGTATTCCTAGCTTCTTGTGCTTACTTTGCTAAGAAAGTCTTCTAGGAATGTCTATGTAAAGTAAACGCAATCAATCAGTATGTATGCATATCCCAAAATAGTAAACAACTATTTTCACTGACCTCCTGGAAATTTTGTGTTTTATTATAAGATCAATGTTATGTAGCAGACTTACTCTGGTTGTGTTTTGTTGTTTTCAATGAAGACACTGCGGGTAGAGGAGGTCTCAGGATGTTTTATTCTGAAGAAACAGGTCTGCAGAAACACACAGAGCACAATGAAACTTTTTTGGGATACACCTCTCTCCCCTTCAGTCGGCACTCTCGTTTGAAGAGCGAGAGAAAGCACAACCGACCCCGTCAGCAGCATAAGTGCTTCTCAAGATCTTAATTGACTCAATTAACAGTTACAAAACATAAGACAAATAAGATAAATTAAATAGAGTAATAAATAAATAAAATAAGTCACAAAATACATGTCACCACCATATGGCATATGAAATAATATAAAATACAGTTTCCTCACCGCTTACTCGCATCAGTGAATAAATTCAAAATGTCAAAAGTTACAGCTACACAGGCATCCTCAACTCTTCGTGCCTCCAAACCAAGAGTGCTACAAAAAGAAACAGAGAAACATCAGAGCTCTGTAACTAAACACACATGGAAAGCGATGATATGGTTACATTCATTTACACATCAATAGCTTGTTTGCCATTATTTTCGGCTGTTTTTGTTTACATTTTCAATCATCACTTTTTTTCTTTGATAAAAAGTTCTCTCATCTGATATATTAATTTCAACTGCTTCAGCATGTTATGTTTGCACTCTCGACAATGATGTCACTCTTCTGTGTTTCATTATTAAATGGATATAAAAATGCTGACGCTTCTACTTCTTGTTATTTTTATGTAGAGTGATAATTCAAAGCGAACTGCGATGACTCAGTGGTGCTGATGACAGAGAGTGTGGACCAGTTTAGGAGGCAAGGGCCTAGAAAAGAAAACGGTGCTGAGAGCAGGATCGATCGCTCACAAACACAGCGCTCTGTCTCCCCCTACCGTTCACTGCACATGACGGGTGCCACTAGAAAACTGGCCACATTTCTGTCAGTATTGATTGACAAACAAATAAAGAAAATGAATTGTGGGTAAATTAGTTTGTATTCACTAATCACTCTTTATATAAAATGACACCATACAGAACAATTTCACAGTATGCATAAACAGTAGGCTACTAAACAGTATGAACAGTTCCACACTACCTGAAAGGAAATGCATTATATTGGCCATATATTGTGTAATGCATAGCAGAGCATTTGTACAAGACAGTTACTTAGCTACATCACCAGAAATATCCAAAATACATGAAGTAATGCAATATTGCTAGAAATAAAATGTTTTTGAAATGAATTTTTAAAACACTTTTGGGTTTATCGCAATGTGAACGTGGTTTGAAAGCGTCTAAAGCAGCTCAGGCGGCTTGAAGCGACGATATAATATAGGTTGACTTAAATTACCATGGATAAAACATTAAACAAAATACCGTCATTTATTGAATACGTGAGCAAATCTATTTCCTGCTGTACTAACGATATCCCTGGCCCACGCCAGATGCACATTATTGTAACTTCACTCGACATGAGTTTCACTGAGTTTACATCCGGGGCTTTTCCCTAGGCAATGGGGGGCGCACTACAACCGTTCCTTAGGCAAAGTGAAATAAATTCGCCGCACCATTACATAAACTAGTTCTCTTCTTCTAAGTGTTCTTTCGCGCTTGGCAATAATCCTTTCGCCCCGGTTTGCGACAATATTCAATTAATTTCCAACGTGACGAATAATGTGTTCTGTTGGACGAGTTATTTCTTGCGTTATACGGCATGGTTTTGCTGTCCCATTATCTCTCTGCTGCGCGCATTGATACGCCGAGCGCAGAAGCTGGCGGTGAATGGGATGGAAGAAGAGTTCTTGTTTTGTATATCAGTTTCTGTCTTTTATGTATTTTTGGTTCAAATTCACGCGAACAAAGCGAAGATTCCTTCTGTTACACTGTTCAAAACTTTAGGGCGCTAAAGGGAGTAAATTCATCCGCGGGATAGGGTTTTAGTGGTGAAATGCTCGGCTGTTTGTAGATATATATTTAAATAATTGGTGAGTGTGTGTTTAAGTGTATGAAGATCGGGGTTTGACTGCTGGAGGAGTGTGTACGAGGGTAAGTGCACCTCGGTTTTTTCATCTTCATTTTGTGAACTTTTGGGAGCGGTGTCTTGGAACTCTTTTCGCGTTCTTTATGTGATTGTGTTGGTAGTAATTTGAGTGGATGTGAAAGCGCAGAGGTAGCGCAGGGGGGTTTTGTTCATTTCTCTTTATTGTAGGAGTTGCAGGAGAGAGAGTGCGGCTGCAGTCAACGAAACGTTATAACTTACAGCCGTTACACAATAACGCCTCGAATGGCACCGAAACACCCTATAAACGACACTTGGTTAGCAGAACTGCGTGAAAATGGATGAAATTGAGATTCCAGCGCGTGCCGTAGTTTTCACACCAAGCCATCAAACAGTCATGGGATGCCATTATAAATGCACTTTGCGCTTACGTTCACGTTCACAAGAGCAAGGGACGAGATCTCGAGCGATAAACATGATCGTGTGTGTGTGTGTGTGTGTGTGTGTGTGTCTGTACTCTTGATGTGTTGAGCTCGAGCAGCTCGCGCGGTGTTGAGCTACTATTATTGTTAAGAGCCGCTAGGGCGACAAGATGTGATCATGAAAGATTTTTTCCCAGTTCGTGTTCTCGGCGCCACGCCTTGACATATCAGCACAAACGCGAGTTTGCTGTAATAAAGTCTCCTTTACATCTTCTCTCTTTAATCTGTGAGGAAAGTTGTAGGCCCTGTGTAGTGAGTTTGATGTGTGATTGTGTGAGTATATAAAGTGATGGTGCTGTTTCCGGTGTGGATGCGCTGGAACGCTAATGCTGCTGCTGCTGCTGCTGATGCTGATGACCTTCTGAAGCTTTCAGATGGCGCTCGGTCCGCTTTAACGACCGGGCCGTCAAGAGCTGCTTTCTCACTCTCTCAGTGCGTTTCACAAAATTGTGTGTCTTTTTTGTATTAGTGCTGTTTTAGTGATTAGCTCAGCTGGTACTGAATAGCCGTATGGTTTCTCATTAAAATCACACCCTGTTTTTGATCATATTTTGAGCTTGAAATGGCTACATGTACCAAGTTATTAAAGAATACAGGATTCTCTTCTCTTCAGTTTCGCCATGTTTTATGCATGTGTAGCTGTGCTCTTCCATTATCAACTATGTTGACTGTACAGCCATTTTTTCCTTCTCCCCACCTGCTTTTTTCTGCGATGAATTCATCCTGTAAAATACTTGACGTTTCACCCATAAGGTGCAATTAACTCATTATTTATGTATGCATATCAAACAATCCAATTTCATGCTTTTGTTTGAAATATTGCTTTTATTTTTAGTTTCACAGTTATATATACACAGTTGTATATGTTGTATCAATAACATGTCAAATGCCAGCGTTTACCTCAATGTTAGTGCTCTTCTCACTGCATGCTGCCATCATGTTACTTTAACATAAAGATGGTGAGTGGATGCCAGAGTTTTTTATACCAAGTCACTTGACCTGAGTGGTTTCAGGGCCCCCTTTTCAGCATTTTTTCTCTCAGACATAAGGCCCACACATTCACTGCCCTCCCCCAAACTCTCAAATGTCTGTTTCCCCCAGGAAACAGAACCCATTTAAGAATTAAACTTGTCATAGATACTCACAAGTTGTATTCAGTTAAATTAAATATATGTTCATGCTCTCAGCAGTACAGTGACAATGTCCAATATAATATAACCATGAATGAATTTTCTCTCAGAGTAAATGTTTACCGCTAAAACGACACCCTAAAATTTGTGATAAATAATTGGATGTTAGTCCTCAAACATTATTGCAGTGTCTCAACTCTCAAGTTACTGGAATAGGCTCCGGCATCCATGGAGAATGGATGTTCTGAAGAGTTGGCTTCTAAACAGATAGACTAATTGATGGAGTGATGCAAAGGTTACAAAGACTTCATTAAATTCCAACCTGTCAGTTCCGACAATTTGGCTAATCCTACATCTCTCTTTCACCTCATCTCCATTTTGTTTTGAATATTTCTGCTCTATTTTAATAGAGTCCTGCAGTAATAATGTATTTTGACAAAAACCCAATAAGATTTTTCCGTTGGCTTTTGGATTATTGCAGAAAATAAGCTCTGTTAACAACAAAAGTTTCTCATAAATAAACTACTTATATGAATTTGAAGCCTAAATACAATTGGCAGCAGTAAAAAGCTAAACATAGGCTATACAGCTTCTGAATCTTTCGGTCTTAAAAAAAAAGATTAATGTGATGACATTTAATGTCCCAGACAACCTCTGTAGTCCCATTTAGCAATCGACTTTTTCAACACACCAAAACCCTTTAATAAAATCACTAGGGGCTATTACTGATGTATTTTGTTGTAGAATAAAATGAGACAATATCTTGAGTGTCAACCACAGAACTTACTTCAGGCATTTAATCAAAAATCCATTTAAACAAAACAAAACAAAAACATTTACTTGAATCGGATTGAACCGGAAGTGCAAAAATGCTAACATTTCAAGGTTGTGGGCTACAAAAATATATCATCCCTGCAGCACTCTATTAACACATATATTATTATATTAAGTATTCCATAAAAAATTAAAGCAATCCGTTCACCTTCATCATCATGAAGGATTATATCCTTAAGAAATGAAACATATAGCCTGCTGTGCATATATGAGTGAATTAAGTGTTAATTAAGCAATTCCATATGTAAGAGAAAACTGCTTTGAGTGGAGGCCTTGAAAGTTTGGTTAAATGTGTTTAGGTTCAAGTGCAAGCATAGGACAGAGGATGAGAAAGGGTGTATCGTGTTCCTTTTCTCTAAGTAGTTCTGAATTACTTCAGCCTGTTTACTGAGCCAACAGGTGAGGGTTTGGTGCACTAGTCTGATCAGGCAGGTGTGTGTGTGTGTGTGTGTGTGTGTGTGTGTGTGTGTGTGTGTGTGTGTGTGTGAGTGTTATGGTCACTTTGGCTGTTTGCCCTTACTGAATACAGAAGTCCCAGAAAATTGCCCTCTTTTGCTCTGCTGTTCTGCCGTGGACACTTAATGCAGGATCTGATATTCTTCATAGGAAAAATATAATACCTTTTGTGGGTTTCTAAGGTTCGTTATATCCATTTTTATATTCCTTTGCTTAAATACTGTCCTGGGTGCGCTAGTGTGATCAGGCGGGTGTGTGTGTGTGTGTGTGTGTGTGTGTGTGTGTGTGTGTGTGTGTGTGTGTGAGTGTTATGGTCACTTTGGCTGTTTGCCCTTACTGAATACAGAAGTCCCAGAAAATTGCCCTCTTTTGCTCTGCTGTTCTGCCGTGGACACTTAATGCAGGATCTGATATTCTTCATAGGAAAAATATAATACCTTTTGTGGGTTTCTAAGGTTCGTTATATCCATTTTTATATTCCTTTGCTTAAATACTGTCCTGAGGCAGATACATCAGTGACTGGTGCAACTACAGATAGAGTGAGAAGCTCTTAGTGTGTGGAGTGCCCATCTGGTAGTCTCTGCTTTCATTCCGATGAGAAGAGAGTGATGATCTGTGGCAGAGACAGAGACTGATTCTGTGACACACAAGTACAGAGAACAAAAAATAACAGCTCAGACAAACCAGAGAAAGCAGGAAGTGAGTGAATTTGCACTGGCATCATTTAATTCAACTCCAAAGACGTATAGAGACAGTCCACTTGTACATCTATGAATGAGGAGAAATTACAATGTTCAATAGTGCCTGCCATGGCATAATAGTCCTACAATTTTTGGCATTAAGGCATTAAGGCTGGGCGATATGACGATTTTATCGTATATCGATGATGTCTCGTAAGTATCGTGATGTCGATGTCAACAGTCAGGTAACAGACGATTATCGACATTATCGGAAAAAAATGACAAATGACAAACCTAGTAAGTTGCAAAAAATATTTTACATAGCCCCATAGTCACCATACAGGTCTTTTTGCATGCAAGAATGAAACTATTTAGTAGGAGGGTTGGGAATCGAAAATCTATTCCAATTTCGGAAATGAGATTAGATGCGTAAGTTCAGGAATCAAATTACTTGTTATAAAATTACATTTCGATTCTGCTTCTCGATTTCTGTATGCCCATTTATTGTGATTTCAAAAGATTCAACTGCAAGAAGACGAAATAGAACTCGCTTCTGCACTCGCGCGCTGTTTTCTGTGCTGCACACACACACACACACACACACAAAGCGCACGCACTAAAGCCGCCTCTCACTGGACTGAGCTCTCTTTCTCGCATTCTTACACATTCGAATGGACAAATACACACAGAATTATATCAAAATATCCCATAAATACAATCGGTTATGTCGTAAAGAGTGAACTTAAAGAGTTGAGAAAGAAAACAAGGGTGTATTGGATCCGTGCATTGACAGCAGCCGCTGCCGCCAGTCATTAATGTTAATCAAAGAATGAAAGAAAAGAAAATCCCTCACTGATCTTGACTAAATCCCTTTTGTAACCTCAGTTTACATTTGATTTGCCTGTTGTTCCCCGCTGACTACTGTAATGGCAACGTGCATCTGTTTATGCGATTATTTTGGAGATGCTTTCCAATATAATTTATTCTTATTTAGGGTGTAGGCCTATTCTATTTTGATCTGCAGGTTAATAAAAGTTAAACAGAAAAAAAGACAAATAGTAGCACTGCATGCGTTTCTGAATATTTATTTAAACAGACTGTATAATGATGAAAACCCACAAACACGAGTTATACATAAAATATGCAAATTCATTCTGCGCACATTTCAGTGCAATATTTTTAGAGATTTTTTAAACTGTGTATACAATATAATTATGTTTAATT
The DNA here is from genome assembly GCF_001515645.1 of Sinocyclocheilus grahami. Classification (NCBI taxonomy): domain Eukaryota; kingdom Metazoa; phylum Chordata; class Actinopteri; order Cypriniformes; family Cyprinidae; genus Sinocyclocheilus; species Sinocyclocheilus grahami. Next base: position 302,667 of record NW_015505889.1, on the reverse strand, counting down.
AAGCTGAGATATAGCACTATACATTCTTAATTCATTTGCAACAAAACTATAAAGTTTTGTTGCAAACGTCTGACGACATTATAGTACTATATCTCAGCTCGCCCCTCAACATGCACGTGTTCGGAGTTTCGGCAGCCCAACACCGAATATTATATTGTGGCCGTTGTATTTTGATTCATAAAATAAAAATGATAAAAATTACAATACAAAAATGAAATTACCCTGCTTCTAAATAAATAAAGCAGTTATTTTTATTTCATTAAAAAAGGGCCAAAAGAGACCTCCGAGCTATAGGCTACCAGAAAGGGGAAAAAAAGAAAAGCTTTTGCTCAGAATTCGTTTTTAATCCCTGCATGATTTTAGTCATGTATGATAAATATCAAATAGCCTACGTTATAGCTTGACTACAAGTTTAAAAACAATGCTACAATTGTTATAATCAAGGAAATTAAACTTACCATCATGAAATGTGTCTACACACTGATACCAAAAAGAAAGAGAAACATTGGAAATATGCATATTTTATTCAAGACATTATTATATGACATCAACATGCATTTATCATTCTTACAATCCCCACCAGAATGTCCAACTTCACCATAATGACCTTAAAATTGGGTTTTATTATTTCTCCTCAACAGTTCTCCTCACAAAACGAAATTAATTTCAAACACAAATTTGATAAGAACAGAGTGGAAATTATTAGCAACACCAAAATAACAGCAAAGCTAATGTTTTCTGTTAGTTTAAGCACAAGCTAAGAAAAGTAAAACCAAACTTTGTGGCCATAATTAAGACCAAACTGAACATGGTGTGTGTTTATGGTGCATGTCGGCAATGTTGTCTCGGTGGGGGCGGGGCGTGGTGGAGGAGGGGCTTAGGTAGATGATATTATCGGATATCGCGATATTTTCAAAGGTGATTATTGATAAGATATTTTTGACATTTCGCCCGGCCCTAGGAGGCATTGCAACTCTCAACATGGCAGCTGTTAAATAAGCCAATTGCCTGTTTGTTTAGTATAGAACATACTTGTTATTGGCTGAAAAATACCCTTTTGAGTGAGTTGGCCTTAATAACCACAATTTATGATTATATTTCTGATTTGAATTATGTTAATGAAATATAGATTTCGGTCTTTCCCAATACAAGATAGTAAAGCTGGAAATAGCCTATATGACCACCAAGTGAACTGACTTGTCTTCAAGAGACTATGTTGCATCTGTTGCATGTAAATATGCTGACATTGTACTAGCTACTTATTTTTTTGCCCTGATTTACAGTCTGGAGAAGTTGATGCTAGTTACCGAATGTCAGAGCCAGTCTGCAGATTTGAGTTGACAGATTCCATAGAATATTGCGTAGTGTATGATGGTTACGCTTTAATTCCATCCAGTCTGAGGAGATCAAACATGCTTGATATTTTGAGCCGATTTTAGAACACATATTGTTTTCATTTAATAGCTTCTCCAAGCAACAGTGCACATGTTGCATGAATTTGTTGTGATCGGAACGACTTCAAAGTCTGGTAGTGTATGATCCTCAGTCGTTTAGTGTATGATGGACAGTTTTTCCTCTGGGACTATTACAAAGTTGGTAAGTATATGATGCCCAGTGTTTTAAAATCTGTTCCGATTTTAAAAGTCATGTAGTGTATTCCAGCCTTTAGATACATGCTTTTTAGGGGATAGTTTTTCATAGAAGCAGTTTGTAGTTCTTCCATTTCAGGAACCTTAATTGAAAGCAATAGTTCACTCAAAAATGATAACACTGTTAAAAAAACCCTCTCTGTCTGAAAAAAGCACACAGGTTTGGAACAACGTGAGGGTAATGATAACAGAATTGTTATTTTGGGGCTGAACTATTCCTTCAGCAAATAAAGAAGCATAGTTTTATTTTCCAGTAAGCCTCCAATTTGTGTGTCCTCTCAAGATAGGATTGAATCTTTGCATGCAGCCTAAATCTTTTTTCCACAAAGCTTCCATTTTATGTTGTTCCTGCTGATATCTCTTCTTCAATATTGTTCTGATGTAGATTTGTCACTCACAGAGCGCTGCTGTGTGTAAATGTGTGTGTGCTCCTTACCATCCTCTCTTGTCTATTCCAGCTCCACCCCCCACTCTGCCAGTTGGATGGTGTTCAAGACGGCAGACGTTGGGAAGGTATAGAATAAACCATTGTCCTAAGGGGGGTGCACACATTCTGACACAACTGTGATGGTCAGCTTTATGGTGTTTCATTGGCTAGCTAATTAACTGAAATGTTTTCCTGAACTACACAGTAATTATTACTCAAAACAGCATCGTAGCAACACTGAGGAGCTTACTTTACAACAGACTCTCAGAGGCTGGGAGAGACGGAAACAGTTAATGCATGCATCAGCATCATTTCCCCCAAAGAAGAATGACAGAGGGAGAGAACAGGATTGTGTATGTGCAAAAGAGCGCTGTTCAGTTTGATCCGTGGTGTTCAGGCAGGATTTGATGAGAGTAGTTCTGATTGAATCAGTACACAGAGATATATCCTACTCACACTGAGCAGATTTACGCACACTCGCACTAGCACACTAACAGATCTGTCATGGCATAGTCATGCACACTGTGAGACCTAAAAAACTTTTTTATTCGTAGTCATTCAATAACATCTCAATTAATGAAAGAATATCTCGCTCTCTTCCTCTTATTCGCCAGGCAGCTGTGTTGGGTTTTGGGAAGAAGAGATCGATGATGGAACTGCAAAATTTACAGGAAGCACTCAAAGTGGAAATCCAGATCCATCAGGTATCCCCACAGCCCTCCCCTCACACCATATGGATGGAGTGTGTAATTGTTGCGACTGCAGTACCCTCACCGTTCTCTAGAAGTCACTGCATCAGCATGTGTTTCCCACTCATGAGAATGCTAAAACTTTCTCTCTCTCCTTTGCAGAAACTCGTGAGCCAGATGAAGCAAGATCCACAGGTGCGTCTCCCTCACTGAACATTTCCGTTACTGTTTGATCGATACGCTCTCATATATCGGCCGCTGGACTAGTGTATCAGGGAGGAGTGTGTGTGTTCTTTGTACAGAATGCAGATCTGAAGCTGCAGCTCCGTGACCTGCAGGCCAAGATCACAGCGCTGAGTGAGCGGCAGGTGAGAGCTGCTCTCTGAGAGAACACCTGCTGCCGTATCAGTGTTCTCTATGAGCTACACGTGTGTCTTGATCAGTTCAATTACTTGGGGTCTGAAAGTCCTTGTGTGTCCCGAGAAAACAAGGCGAACTTGTTAGGTTATGAAACCTGTGTTGCATTTTGGCATTGTTTTGTGTCGTATTGTGCTGAACATTTGTGGTGTGATTTGTGCACTGTGGTTTTGTGTTGCCAAATGCACAATTTGCCAACACACACACATACGCACAAATCTATTCTCCCCCCTTTTATTTGACATTTCAATAACTGATGATTAATGTCTGGGGATGATTACGTGGCGTACTGTCCTTCGCTTGAGCTTACTGTACAGAACCCAAAGTTCTGTGGAGGAGATGGAGAAAAGATGCGTTGTAGATTGCACGCAGCGGTGAGGAATTTTAATTAGTGTCTCAAAGCTTTTAAAAGTAACAGAACAGAGCGGCTGCCATCAATAGGAGAAAAACACACACCTGAAATCATTCTGCAGAGAAAAATTAAGAAGAGAAACACAAGGTCAGCCCTATAATCACTGTGACTGTCATAAAGCTTCGGCATTCAGAAATTTACCAGCCTGCAGCGCTGTTTAATAAAGTGTGCTTTCTTCCTCGCTCGCACACATTCGGTGTCCGGTGGAATTCTCCCAGATCTAGGAGTGTGTGAGTCTAACAGATGGTGGAGGGAGCCTGTTAAAGCTGTAATCAGTTAGAGGACTGTGCTGGAGGGTTGTGTTCATATTCATTAATGTATCTGTCACTCTGTCTTCATTGGTTACAGAATCAACACATACTCAGCTGAACACAAACAAGCTGTATTGCACATTTGTAGCCTGCATTGAGTAAAGTCAGGCACTCTTACAGCCATCTGAAAGTTTTCATATCTCCCTCCTTCTGTCCTCACTTTATGATTGTTATGGATCCATACTCTTAATGTTCCTTTGTGTACAAATGCTCATGTGTATGTGTGTATGTGCAAGTTTTTTTGATGCCAAACTGTAACACAGACAGTAAATGGCTTCAAATAAATTGCATTTGAAGTACGTGAGGAATGATTGTGTTCACCATTTAGAATCACATTCTTTTTTTTTCTGAGTAGTGTTGCTTATTTGCACAGTTATAACTGAGCTCAATAAGTGTGTAAGTATGCAGATTGTTTATTTTTCATTCTTCTACATATGACTTCTATTTCTGTCTCGTTCATTGTAAGATGATTGGTAATCTGTAAAGAACCTACCACAGATGTCCCTAAAGCATTTCTATTTTGAAAATATTTTTGATAAAGAGTGTTTTAAGCATATTATGCAAATGTAGGGCTCAGTGTGTCCTTGTAAATGCTAATGGTCTAGGTCTTATTATGTGGGAATCTTTCTAAAATATAAAAAGATTTGATAGCATTATAAATATGAACAGATTAACATTTTTTAACCTTTAAAGGTGAATTTATGTTCTACTAGCAGAACCAAATAGAAATGTATAATTAATGGTGTTTTCTAACAAGTTAACCAAACACCCATCCATTTGTCATTGTTTAGACTCTTAAAGGGGAAAGTCCACTTAAAAAATAAACATTTATAAAAATACTTCCTTGTGCGGAACACAACAGATATTTTGAAGAATGTTTCAACTGTTTTTGTTCATACAATTAAAGTATAAAATAAGGTACAAACCAACTGAACTCATCGACTTAAATTATACAGAAAAGAAAAAAAAACACACTGAAGCAATCTTTAAAATATCTTCTTTTGTGTTCCACAGAAGAAAGTCATACAGGTTTAAAATGACAGGAGGGTGAGTGAATGATGACAGAATTTTCACTTCAAAGTGAATTATCCATTTCACATATATAAGGGTACCTTAATAATGGTCTAGAGAAGCAGAGTTTTAGACACAGTTTTCACATTTATTCAATATATCTTTCCCTAATTACTGAGGTTACGCTTGATTTGAAGAAGCATTCCTTTCAGCTGTGTACTGGACATAGTTCATAGTCACAACTGATGCTAATGGTAATATATAAATGTTATGCTAAATGCTAAATGTTCCTGTTATGCCGTAATCCATTTGTTTTTTTTAATAACTTTTAAGATGTTTTTGAAGGCAGAATATTGTTGGCCCCCTGCCTGAGAGAGAAAGAGACAAAGAGAGTGATGTTCAGCTGTAGGGACTCCATGTTCCCTCTTGCTGTCAGTGCAAATGGGCCCAAATCCAACATCACAAACTCTCTTATCAACAGCAGGCAGAAAGAGAGGGTGTGAGTGAGAGAGACTTCATTGCAGGTACGAGTGACAGAAAACAAAAAATGAACAGGCGCTTGTTCTCTCTTTCTCCCTCAGAAAAAGGTGGTGGAGCAGTTAAGGAGAGATCTGCTGGTGAAACAGGAAGATATGAAGCTGCAGACACTACAAGCCGATGGGCAAACGTCTACCTTGCTCATCACACAGACACAGACGCCTCTGCCTGCTGCCAGCCTCACTACTCCACAGGTACCTACACAAAACACAAGAAGCAATACTTCACTCTGTCAGGTACAGTAGGACTCCATACAGGACCCCTCTAAAGACAATGCCTTGTCTTTGCTGAACATTTAAAGGATTAATTCACACAAAACTAAAACTTCTGGCATTAGTTACTTGCTTTCATGTTGTTCCAAAACCATATGTCTGGCTTTCTATCTGTGAACAAAAAAAGGAATGAAGACCTTTGCTAGCAAGCTCCAAAAAGACACATCATAGAAGTATTGTAAAAAGATCCATATAGAAATATTATTCTGAGAAATTTTGGAATATTGTGTTGATTATGCTTTTCCATGCAGCTGGGCTAAGCAGGGGCACCTAAAAGTGGTCCGCGTGACTCCTCAAGCCATATTATAGCTTGGTGTGAAGATTGGGCTTAAAGTTTAATTTTGTTATCCACTTGATATCTACCCTTATTCTCTTTGGCATATTCATGAAAGTCAATGAGAGAAGAATTGGTTGTTTTGAGTCAGCGGTCTGAATGATTTATTCATGAATCAATCTGATCTTGTTTTTCAGACTTAATAGCGACGTTTACACACATCCAACATAGTAATTGCATTAATGGCTCAATTGGACTAAAAAACCTTCATGTAAACATATCAAATAATCAAACTGTTTTTTCAAAAAATACTTTGTGCACAGGCACAGTTTATATCTTAGGAATGTGTGTATGCTTATTTACGTCTATAAACAGGTCACTGGAGGAGACTGAATATTTACGCATTTAAGTATTTGCTAAAAATTCTAAAAGCTCTGACATATGTCAGCTTTCTTTTTATTTTTGAAGAGTGACCAGAATATTCTGCAGAGCATTATGTTCAGTAAGAAGACTTATGGAAGCCCATTCCGCCACAAGGTTATTGCGACTTTTTATCTCGCAATTCTGACTTTATTACAGGTAATTGCAAGTTTATATCTCTCAATTCTGAGAAAAAAAGACAGAATTGTGAGAGAAAACGTCGCAATTACCTTTTTTATTTTTTATTCAGTGGCGGAAACGGGCTTCCATACCTGACCTATAAAAGGAAAAAGTGAACACATTTACAACAGCGTATGTGTTTGTGACCCCGTAGAGCTCTGTGGCCCCTGTCATTGCTTCAAAGACTCTACCTCTGGTGCTGAGAGCTGCCACACCCACCTCTATCATCATGACACCAGCACCTACTATCACCGTGGTTACAACCCTTGGCAGCACACTCCTGGCAAGCCCTCCTAGCTCAGATCCTCAGAAGTCCCCAGTAAACTTCCAACCAGTCATCCAAACAACCAATCAGGGAGCAGAGCCGGTGCGAGTCATACCCAATAGCACCGTCGTTGTAAGTTTTTCTCGAGTTGTTTTGACTCTCGTTATAAAACAAGAAGAGTTTTGTTTTCTTATTCCCGCTTGTTTTGCAAACTGCATGTGAGTTGGGAGGCTATTTATTTTAGATCCCAAGAGCTCATGGTTGGTTCTTTTAGATTTTAGACAATTGTTCCATTGCATCTGCCTCTATTTATGGCTTAAAGGGTTAGTTCACCCAAAAATGAAAATTAGCCCATAAATTACTCACCCTCAAGTCATCCTAGGTGTATATAACTTTCTTCTTTCAGACGAATCCAGTATTAAAAATTGTCTTCGATCTTTCAAGCTGTTTAATGCCACTCAGCGGGTGTTGCATGCATCAGTCCAAAATAAGTTAAATAAAAAGCGCCCATCCATTAAAAAAAGTGCCTCACACGGCTCCGGGGGGTGAACAAAGGCCTCCTGTAGCGAATTGATGCGTTTTTGTAAGAAAAATATCCATATTCACTACGTAAAAATCACTTTAATGTAGCTTGCACCAACAGTTGTACACGGAAGCAGTTCCTGGCGGATGACATACGAGGTCAGCGTTGCGCATGCGCCGGTGAGTCTCGTGAAAACCAACGTTTGTTAACAGGAGCAAAGGAAGCAAAGTTTCCTTACTTTAGCAAAGGAAAACCAGTCTCCTCTTGGCTTATATCGAAATCCTCCGACATTCTTTTTTACAAATCCTCATTTTGTACTTCTAATTAGTGACCGTTGTTTTGTTTTGATCTCTCCCCTGCGCTTCTGCGTGCGTCACTTCTGAGCGGCGCATGCGCAAAGCTCACCTCATCCGTCACCCGCCCGGAGCTGCTTCCATGTAGGACTGTTGGCGCAAGCTACATTAAAGTGATTTTTACGTAGTGAATATGGATATTTTTCTTACAAAAACGCATCAATTCGCTACAGGAGGCCTTTGTTCACCCCCCGGAGCCGTGTGAGACACTTTTTTTAATGGATGGGCGCTTTTTATTTAACTTATTTTGGACTGATGCATGCAACACCCGCTGAGTGGCATTAAACAGCTTGAAAGATCAAAGACAATTTTTAATATACCTCCGACTGGATTCGTCTGAAAGAAGAAAGTCATATACACCTAGGATGATTTGAGGGTGGGTAATTTATGGGCTAATTAAAAATTTTGGGTGAACTAACCCTTTAAATAGTTAGTTATTTGTTGTAGGATGTATGTTGGACAGGTTAGTGAAGTAAGGGTGTCTAAATGGGCGGTCTTGTCACAGGTGCAAGCTGCCTCCCAACCAATCAAAGTTCCTCAGTTTGTCCGACCAACCAGACAGACAACACGGCCAGCCACTCTACCGCAGGTTTGTTTCCATAGAAACCCTTCACACCCTACTGCCTGGCTGGACTAGTGAAAACCCCTCAGTGCTGAGTGTTAGTGTGCATCTATATGTCTTGTTTTTTTTTTTCAGCTGCAGGTGTTACTTTTATGTGTGATATTTTCTTCATGCTCCACCTTGTTTTCTTGCACTGGATTTAATTTCTTTGTGCTTGCATAATGGTGACATTTGCAATCCCTGCTTTGGCTGTTGCTATTGACCCTACAGTAAATTGATCCTTAACCCTGATCTCTCTCCAGCAGTATTTTGTGCTGTTGTATTCTCTGTTGTATATGTTGTTTGTGTGCGCGTGCTATATGTATTACATATCGGTATACATGTTTGATGTCCGTAAGATAAAAAAAAAATAATAATTTAATTTTTTTGAAAGAAGTCTCTTATGCCTAACAAGGATGCATTTATTTGATCAAAAAGTGGTAAAAACATATTCATTAAAATAACTGATTTCCATATAAAAAATTTAATTTATTACTTTAATGGCAAAGCTTTAGGTAGTGTATATCTCGTAGAAATATAGTCACTTGGAAATATATTGAAAAATTGTTCATATTATATTAAATAAATAATAAAAAAGTTTTTTATAATTCAGTAATAAATGGTACTTCATCTCGTTTTATTAAACTTGATGGATGCAAACTAAAAGATAAGGATTATATCAAATAATTAAACATTATAATGAATTATAATATTATTAAATAATAGACAATAAGTAGACAACTTTTAATTATGTTGGGGTGGAGCTGGTGTTAGTGGTATTGTGGAATAGTATCTTTCTGTAAACTGAAATGTAGATGTGAAAGAGCTGCGGTGTTCAACTGCTGAGTTAAGCAACACGTTTCTGATACCTCAGTCATTTTTTCACTGCTTAGGTCCACCTTTTATTTTCTCCAGTCATTCCACAAATAATTCTTCTCTTTTTCCTGTGTGTGTGTGTATGTGAGCAGGTCAGGCCAAAACCTCCAGTGTCTTTGTCTCCAGCTGCTGGTCAGGTTTCTGTGCACACCTTACAGTCACCGGTGTTACTGAGCACTGCCCTTCCTTCGTCTGGTCACGTCCAGCAGATGCGAATCCTCAATGGCCTGCCCTGCCCCAACAGCTCTAACAACACAAGCATCCTGATCTCACCATCTACACACACACTACCATCTGCTCAGACACACACACAGCAGTTACCTCACAACAGCCCAAGCTCTGACAACACGGTGAGAGAAATGTATTTAGGTGTACTCTAAAACATTCATTAGTACATAAAACGCTTATTGTATTTTTGCAGTCATGGTGAGCAGGGCCGTATTAACCATTGGGCTAGGCGGGGCATTTATTCTATATTTGACATTTGAACGACATGTGCACGTATCTATCAGGTGATCGCTGCCCAGTAGCCTATGTTTGCATTCACCTCCACTCTTCACTTCGTTCTGGAGTAATCTGGAAATGTTCGTGCAAAGAACAATATTCTATAAGTAAAAATGTCAGCAATTCTGAGAGAGATGAGGGCTCAAAAAATGAAAAACTTCAAATACAAACAACAGAAAAAAAACCATAAGTTAGTAAACTCCCTAGCTATCAGGTTATTTTACTAAAGCTGATGATGGAGTGGAAATAACTTCAGTCAACTGTTGTTGGAACAGCAAGTGAACCGGGCACAAAACAGCGTCATCGTCTACACCAGGGATCCTCAAATCTGGCCCACGAGATCCACTTTCCTGCAGAGTTTAGCTCTAACCCTAATCAAACACACCTGAGCATGCTAATCAATGTCTTCAGGATCATTAGAAAATCACAGGTAGGTGAGTTTGATCAGGGTTGGAGCTAAACTCTGCAGCGCATTGGCCCTCCAGGGCAAGATTTGAGGAACCCTGGTCTACACGGTTAGTTTGATTATTAACTGGATGTATATTGTTTTTGTGTTTGAACAAACTATATATATATTCATTTAAGGATTGGGAGATAATCCGGTAGAAATTTATTAATTGTTTTGCTCGTCAAGATGTAGGCTAAGCTTATCATTTAAACGCGTTTTAAGCAGGTTTTTAAAAAAATGGTTTAAATTGTTAATGAACATTAAGCAGTGGGGCAGAATTCATTCAATGCATTAAGCATTGCATCTTAATGCATCGTGCATTAAGACGGTTTCAGCCTAATTCGAGCGGTGCGCACTTGCTCGTATTGTGACTGACTAAACTTTTTGCTCCTTGTGCTTAAACGTTCAAATACACAGTTATGTGTCAAAAATTTAAAGTTAAAGATAAAGCATGTGTAGTGTTAGGCTATATGAGATCCTGGATTAGCCTCTATGATGAGATCTTAAAAGGATAGTTCACCCAAAAATGAAGATAGCCTGTCATCGTATACTTAAACTCAAATTGTTCTAAACCTCTATGAATTTCTTTGCTCTCCTCAACATAGAAGATATTTTGAAAAATGATTGTAACCAGTTTCTGGTCCCCATTGACTCCAATAGTGTATTTTTTTTCATAAAGTCATGGGGGCCCAACAACTGTCTGATTACCAGTATTGTTCCAAATATATTATTTTGCATTCAACAGCAGAAGGAATCTCATACAGGTTTAGAACAACAAAATAATTTTAATTTTGGGTGAACTATTCCTCTAAAGCAGCCTAATATAGCTGCTGTTGCCATTTGTGTCGATAATGTAAATCAAACATCAGAAAGAAAATCACTTACTGTCCTTGACTGAATCACTTTTGTAAAATAAATAAGAATGAATGTATATTGAATATATACAGTGAAGACCATTCAGTCTATTTTTCAATTTTCTTTATACATCATAATATTATTCAGTGCTTTCAAGTTTTTCAAGTAGGCCAATTTCTTATGATCTTTGTTGTGTTGTAGCTTAATTTGTGACTGTTTACTTGTCTTCAGTAAGCTTACTTTTACTTAGGCTAGTATTATTTTTTGTGATATTGAAACTGGTAACAAAAATGATGAAATTTCATTGCATCAAGAATTTTGATGTGGGATAAAAATCCTATTTAAAGCTTTATATACAGTATATCACTATTGTGATGGGGGGCCCTGCAGTAAGTCATAGCCCCGGGCCCAGTGCAGTCTTAATGCGGCCCTGATGGTGAGCATAGGAGACTTCTTTCAGAAACATTTAAAACAACTTTACTGACCACAAACTGTTAAATAAACTGTAGTGTATGTATTAATAAATCTTTCTTCCTGCTTCAGATACGCGCAGTGGAATATGGGACAGAGCCAAAGACGTCATTGCTCATCTCTCCAGACACGCCTACACACACTTCACCTCCACTGTCTTTAGATGCGCCATCTTCACCTGCCCCCACCAACACACACACTCCTTCCTCCAAACATCAGGAGAGCCCTCTGGTAAAATACACTTATGTTTACATCACAGTTTATAATGACGATAATGATAAGTATGGTGATGTAAATTATGATGATGATAATGGCACTCATTCTTTCCACAGAAATTGGCCTTCATGTTGTCTCTGGGACTGGTCACGCGCAACTATTTAGAAGGTCAGGAGAAAGAAATGAGTCTGTGTGTGGGTTTGTTTGTGTGCATGCATGTGTATTGACCTTTCGTGCTTTGTTTGTGTAGAGATTCAAAGCAGGCGTCAGGAACGCAAAAGACGAACAACAGCAAATCCAATATATAGCGGAGCCATGTTTGAACCAGAGGTAACAAACACACACATTAAACAAGAGCAGTTCTGTGCAAACTGATTAGAAATATCCAATGGAATGAACCATTATTACATTTACATATCCATGCTTCTGTGTTTCAGCGGAAGAAGAGCTCAGTGTCGTATCTGAGTTCCATAAACCAGTCCAGCAGGAAGAGAGGTGAGCTTTCTGTGCCTATATTAGATACTCTGCTTGCAAAGATCCAAGTGCAGACATCACAGGTTGTTAGAGGTGTTTGCTAAGGCAAGCATCACTGTTGCTTTTGCTCATACTTTAGGAATTTAACTTCTCCTCCATTTGTGCTACTGACATTAAAGGGATAGTCACTGAAAAATGAAAATTCTGTCATTATATTGGCGCTCCAAACCTGTAAGTCCTTTGTTCATCTTCGAAACACAAACTAAGATATTTTTGATAAAATCCGAGAGCTTTCTGACCCTCCATAGACAGCGATGTAATTACCACATTCAAGGCCCAGAAGGGTAGTAATGACATTGTTAAAATAGTCCATGTGACATCAGTGGTTCAACCGTAATTTTATGAAGCTACGAGAATAATTTTTGTGCAAAGAAAACAAAAAAAAAGTATTTATTCAACAATTTCTTCTCTTCCATGTCAAACTTAGACGCACATTCACAACAGTATTACGATGCATTAATGACAGAATTTTTGGGTGAACTATCCCTTTAAAGTCACGATTCAACAGATGGAGCAACAAATCTTTTTTTCCTTATTGTAACACATATCCAAGTATAATGGATTATTGAAAATAAAAAAAGCGGAGACTTGGTTCTATGCATTGGTTGTTGATTGGATTGGAGGCAGATCTGATTGAGGGTTTGCAGTAGATTGTAATAAAGGGGTGGAGTTTAAGCAAAAGAGGTCTGACCTTTTTGTCTGTTGAGACTGTTTGATTATGTACTGTGCTTACAGGCACTCTGCTGTGGAGTGGCCCTGGAGGGTATGTGTGAGGCAGAAAGAAATGACCCAGCAGTGTTAAGTGGGATAATGACTGTCTTCAGGCTGCTGTAAAAGTGTATACATTAGTAAAAGACTCAGACAATGTTCACAGCCTACTTTATAGATTTACAATTAGGCGTGTTGTGCACCTCCTAAAGGTGCGACAATCCTGCATCATTAGTGTACCATTAGTACTTGTATTGGACAGACTTGAGTACAAAAACTCAAAACGCAACATTACAGTTGGCCAAAATGATCTTTTGATACTTTTGATTTGGCCAGTCTGAAATGTCCACCCAGAAATGAAAGTAGCCATTATTTACGTACCCTTATCATGTTGTTCCAAACATGTATGACTTTCTTTCTTCTGTGGAACACAAAGATATTTTGAAGTAGGGATGTAACGATTACCGATTCGACGATAAATCATGATAAAATTCCCCACGGTTAGTATTACCGTTTCATCTTTTAATTATCATTAAAACCGTATTAGATTACCACGATTGGAACAACTCGCTATAAATAAATACTGTCCAGCATAAAGCACAGTTTTAAGCAACAGTCTCACATGCGCACAGCATGCAGAGTAGTTTAGTTTTGAGTGAAAACGGGGTGGAAAAGCTGGGAGGTTTTAAAAGAATTATACAAATGAATATATGAATGAATTATATGAATGTACCTCTGAAGGTTCTGACTGTCTTCAGAAACGATTCGATGGCATTTTGTTTTCATTATCGCTCCATGTAATACCTAAAGGAAGTGTTCTTAATCGCATTACTGCTTTGTCTATGGAGGTTACAGGAAACAGCTCTAATTCAGCTTTTCCATCAGCGCCACCTGCTGTCAGCGAGTGGATTTACAGACACCTATATTTACATTCAGTCTGTGTGCAGTTTCTGTCTGGCCAAAAACTGACCGAATTTGCATGCCCTGCTGTAAATTTTGACCGGTTGATGAAAAACAAGCTTATGTGGATTCTACACATTTAAACAATTCAGATAAGTTATCTAGAATTATTTATGGAGCAGATAAAATACATATAATCATTTATCATTTTAACATATCTTTTCTTTATTTAAAGGCTGAAATGTGAGGTTTACCTTTTTATTAAACTTTTTCAAAGCTTTATTTGAACATTAGATATTTCAACATGCTCTTAAACTGTTGTCAGTCAAGGTGTCATTTAAAATCTGAACATCATTGGTAATGTTATTGTTTTAGTGATTATGCAAACAAAAAGTCATTTTATTTGTAGTTTTTTTTATTTTTAAATATAAAACTTGGTGAAGTGATTTATGTGTTGGTACTTTTTGAACATCTCCAGCACATTTGAACAATACCGTGATAATACTGATAACCGTGATCATTTCGGTCACTATAATCGTGATAAGAAATTTTCATACCGTTACATCCCTATTTTGAAGAATTTTTCAGTTGTTTTTGTCCATATAATGGAAAGTCAGAGATGTCTTAAACAGCATTGGACCTCCTGACTTTCAATGTGTGGACCGAAAAAACTGAGACATTCTTCAAAATGTCTTCTTTTAACACGATGGTGAGTAAATGATGACGTGATGAGTTTTCATCTTATGGTAAACTATCCCTGTAACTTACATCCTGAAAGAACCGAAGCTGTAAGTGGCTTGAGACAAATATCTGTCAGAAAGTGAAGTATGCGAGTATTAATGTGATCAAAGACAGAATCAGAATAGCTTGCCAAATTTATGCTTCTTGATTTTTTTGGATTAAACAGTTCCTGTCTCAGTTAATTTATTTGTTTGAAGGCTGGTTAAAAGCCTCCTTCTCCAGTAACTTTTCTGTGTTTGTTGAGAAGCTAAAGGAAATATTTCTGTTTATAGATTTCTAACACATTTGGGACAAAGTCTTCTGCCAAGTCATATTATCAGCTATATTGTTTAGTTGTATTTAGATCTTGACTTGTGTCTATGTGTAAAATGATTAGAGCTCACTTAAAAAAAAAAATAATAATTATATGATGTTGAAACTTTGCTACCCTGTGTAATGTAATAGTGCTTTTAGTACTTGTTGATAAAGGACATCCATACTTGTTCTGTTAATACCCAGTGCACACATAAATGTGCAAATCTGTTGATATATGATGCTGCATATTCACTTAAAGGCTCGTCTTAACATTTGACAGCATCTGTGTTAGCTGTAGATGAAAATAAGCTTCTTGATGCCTGATAAGCTTCTTTGAATCATTGCCCTCTGATCCTTCTTTGTTATTGGCATTTCTTATCCCCATCTGCCTTTATCAGCTGATTTGAGGCCAGCTTTTGCAGAATGTGTTGTTACCCAGCATGCAATGCTTCCTTTTGTGATCTAACGTTGCTCTCTCCCTCCCAAACTCCATCACACCACCCCCACCCACTCCTTCCTGCTACCCTAGCCAATGAGGACAGCTTGTCAGAGGTATGCTACACCAATGTTATGTCTTCCTTTTCCTTTTCTTTTCTTTTGTGTTTTGTGTTTTGTTTGTCCTTTGTTTCATCTCACCCAGGTCGCCTTTCTAAAAACTGCAGTATTGTGGAGCGGGGGCCCCTCCCCCCAACCACCAGCAGCCATCATTCTTCCTCCCCAGACCTACAGCGGCCCACCGCGGGCAGCCCATTCTCCCCTGCCCTTTCACTCACCCTTCCATCACATTCATCCTCACCCAGCCCCAGCTCAGCAGGGGATGTAAGTAGCTGTGATAGTCCACTACAGTTACTGAGACACAATTCAGACTTCCCTAGCCCACTGTTCACCGTGCTCACCAGCGACACATAGTGATATCGGAGGTGAATTAAGAGTCTCAGGTAACTGAGAGATTCATTGCCATTCACTCTCACACTCGTAACTCATTTCATTTTTTGTACCATGTCATGTTTCACTTTTGTCACTGGTCTTACAAAGTAGACAGTCTGTATAGAGTTCTCTTAACTCTTTCAGGTTACATTCGTTCAATATAGAGGCTTTTAATATTAATGGCATTGTAATTTCAGAGCAAAATTGGACAAAAATTGAGGACAAAGAGGCTGCTATTTTACTCCGATCAACCAGAAATGCTCTATTTAAAAACTAGTGCAGATTAGATTAGAATAGAGACTGTAAGTATGAGGTTTTGATTGACAAGTGAGTATTTAGTGGCTGCTGTAGGCAGCATCTTGTATGCGATACTTGCTCATCTGGGTGTCACGCAGCTCTGCCTAAAATGCCAAAACCAGAGGCATGAGCCCACAATTCTGCTGCTTAAGACATCTGAAGTAGGGAGAAATTGATGCAGGACCTAATATTTATTCCAAATACTGAAAAACTGAAATTTACATCAAGACTGCTCAAAACTTTGTAAGTTTAGATAGCCTCATTTGTTTTCACTACGATTAATTCATTTTCACATTTATTTTGAGTGTTTGTTTTTGTGTGTATATTGCTTTGAATGCAGCCTGTGAACAGTTGTGTATTTCAGTACCATTCAGTTACATGTTTTCTTCAGATTCTGCAGAAGGAAGATGCCATTGAGTGGCCAGGGACTCTTGCTATTGTCCATTCCTACATCTCCTATAAAGCAGGTTAGGAGTTTCACATATAATTAATGCTTGAACAGTGAACCTGCAATGACAGAATGGTGATGTAAGATTACTTAAAACTATATTTAGAGTTTAAATTGGAACAAAGTCTCTTGTTACGAGTTTCCTATGAAATGCATCAGGATCTTTGGAAAAACTGACTTAATTCTTCAAGTCATAATCCAAACCAACCAGCGCTGAGATGAACCATGATATTGCACACTTTGAGAAAAGCAGAAATAGTATATGACAATCAGGAGGAAATCTTTTTATGAACTACATGAACTGCAATCTTTTGAAGCATTGCAAATGATGTAATCAAATAATAACCGTGGTACAATATACCACTTTAGATGGCAGTGTATTTAGCCTAAATGACCATTTGTTAGTTCAAAGTTTGAAATTATATTGACCCAAGGCCTGTCCACAGTCAAAACCTATTAGAATGTTTGGCATGCAAACTCGGTCCAATTTTCATATGCGATTTGTATGTGCAGACCATGCAAAACAAAATGGCAGATGAAAATGCAATTTCACACTCTGACAGTAGATAGCACTTAAGGAAAAGCTGACATACAGCGAGAGACACGGACAGAAGTATAATATGCTATTTGCTTATCAAGATTTGACTTTTTTTTTTATTCCTGTTTTTCTTCGTATTTGATTTGCTTTTACTATCATACCTCCCTATAATTATGTTCAAAATGTTGCAAATAAAACAACAAACACAGGTGTTGTAGAAAGTAGCCTACATGTAATATAAAGCTTTGCTTGTAAATATGAACAAACTTTTCAATAGCTGACTGATTTTGAATTGTAATATTGGCCACCAGTTGGTCATACCATTTACAGTTGAGTAATTATGCCAGAAAACCCAGCTTTTTCAAGAACATGCATGGAACGAGAAAAAACATAAGTGTCTCAAATGCAAATGCCCAGTTCAGTTGAATGTTAAAGTTAACCCTCTTCAACTGTAAACTATAGCAACAGTTTGTAATTTTCAATTTAAATTTTTAATATTAGATATTAATTCTTAATGATACGGTACTACATTAATATTATGTCGTATCATTAAGAATTAACATTATCTGACAATGAACATGAGCATATTTATAAATGAACATCAACCAAGATGGACAAATGTGTGAAAAAGATCCCCATCCCCAATCCCCCTGACTGTGCCGACGGTTGGCTCCAACAGAAGCCTCCACAATTGCTTAATAACCTCTGCTCTCATGGTAGATCTGTTTCAAAAAGGGTTCTACAGAATTGTTAAAAATCAAGTTCTCTGTGGGGAAGATGAATGGGATTTTTACTTCCAGAACCCTACTTTTGCGTTCAGTTGAGATTTAAACATACACTAATTTCCCTACAGCTAAAGAGGGAGAGAAAGATCGTCTGAAGAGATGGAGCACAGAGCTGCGGCAGGAGAGAGAGACACTGGAGCACAGAATCGGACAACTCAGCAACTCTATAACAGTGAGAGAATTCTTAAGCTCACATCCACTTTTGATCTGTGCCATGAGTCATACCACTGAAATTACAAATCTAACTGATGCATTCATTTATTATCCCATACCTCCAGAAGCCACTATTCCATAACTATATAATGATGAGATTTTGGTTGCATGATTCAGCAGCACTGTGTCCACTCTCCCTGCACAGAGATGTATGGACAGCAAGAACAGCGTACTGGCCCAGCAGAGAGAGATGGAGGCTTCGCTTGAGAAAATGAGAGGGCTGGTGCATCTGATCAAAGGGATCCAGTTGTCTCCCTTCATCTGCCCTGGGGCCATGGCTAACGGAGAAACCTCCCACAATGGAGCTTCCAAACCCAGCAGCTCCAGTGCGGTCACCACAGACACAAACAACAACACAAATGCCCCAACAAGCTCCTCAGAAGCTACGGTGATAATTAGCACCCTCACAAACATGAGCGATACCTTAAAGCAGATCGCCACGAATAACAACCCAGAGGCTGCATGTGCAAAGAGCGATGAGTGCAGTGAGGAGAGCGCACAAATGAACAGCACGTCCAGAATCAAGAGCGAACCCACAAATGCAAACGCTGTAGTCTTCAGCAATAGCAGCAGCAACCAGGCGGTTCTCAGTACCAACGGAACTGTGTCCACAGGGGAGGAGAATACAAAAAAACACAAAAACAACAGCGACCTCAGTGTCATCCCACAGGCCCTCCTCGGCTCAATCGTACCCCTTACAGAAGTGACAGAGGGGGTGAAATAGCATTGACTACCCCGCCACAGTTGGGGCCTAAAGCGTGCCAGTTAACAGTGTTGTTGTTTCGTGTTGTCGTTTCATCTCTAGTATCTATGAGGGAAAGAAAATCCATAGTGCCATTTACTACATGCAGGAAGAAGGTTCCTAAAGTACCAGCAATGTGTATCCTCACGTATGCACACCGAAAAGATTTCTACAAAGAATAATGATATAGAAAAGAGTAATAAAATTTAAAGATATCACACCATTGTGTGCCTGATACAGTTGCCATAGCACCTCTGAGTGGGAAAGCTTCTGAAGGCTGGATCGGGGTGAAGATCTCGTCCTGCTAGATGAGTAGTGCAGCTTCCTATCAGGTCCTGTAGCTCTGATCTAAGACATAAGATATGACGTGTTGAGGAGTTCAGCGTCCGTTTTGTCTGTGAAACACAACCGAGGTGCAGTTGTTTCGTCTTGTTTTCAGTTGTTGTGTCTCCAGGACGGAACTTGGAGCGCAAACCCAGGTTCTTTATCACACACTGACAGAAATGCAGGTCTTCCAGGCGTTCTTCTGGAGGTTTAACTAGTATCATTTGCATTTGTCTATTTTGTGGTGTTTTTAAAAACCGGAACATTTCTGTAAATATATTTAGCTATTTTTTACACATGACCTTATTTATAATTTTCTTCTTTTCTTACAAAAATATTCCGTAGTTCTGTTCTGCCAAATAATCGATGCCACAGGGAACTCTTCTTTTACGTTATTCTGAACATTAAATAGATATTTAAGAGTAGTAGAATAGTATTTGTAGTGTCAGTCCTGAAGTGTCTGAAAATTAATTCTGACCATGCCTTATCTACTGAACAGATGTGATTTACTGAGTGCACGGTTCAGGCGCTGTCACAGAAGGGAATGATCTGAGCTGTCTCTTACATTGCTCTCGCGCCATTTCCACATCCAGAGGATTTTTTTGTTTACCCAGACTGTAGCAGGGGTCTCATGCCTTGTCCAACGACTTGGGAGGAATCGTGCAGTCAGAAATATCCCATGAAACTGCTATGCCAGTAACGTTATGCTTGTGGGCCAATTTAAGGGCTTCTGTTCTGTATCGTTTTAACACACTTTACTACACTGTTCACTGTAAACCTGTCCAAAAGCACAACACGGCAGACGTTATACGTGCCTAGCGCAACTACTTCTACCAGTGTCTCCTAGGGGCTCTTCTGTTATCGCTTTATTTACCATATCGGCGCTCTCTCACCACTGTGTATTTCACAGTGTGTGACTGCACACGAACAAGCACAGACAAACACACCAGAGCAGTTTCTAACACCTGAGATACAGCCGCGGTAGCTTGAACACTGTATCATGTGCCAAGATGACACTTACATAGTGTATAAAAAAAGCACAAGAAATAATCCAGAAACACGGTGGTGTCAAACACGCTTTTGATAAAAGACAGACATATCTAGTGTTTATATCTTCATTTCAGGTTTGTCAGTGTTTTCAATGCTAAACATGCAGCTCTGGCCTGCTGTAGCCTCTGTGTATTGGTTGCCTTAAGTTCTATAGACTATGTTAGGCTGTTTCAGCGTAGTGTCGGTGTCCTAGTGTCAGTTGTCAGCAAAACAAGTGCGTATTTTTCCCTTTTCGGAAACAACCTACTTTATCATCTAGTGTGTGATCATTCAGGTTGTGTTAGTGAGGACAGTGCCTGTGCTGCCTATAGTGAATCTGACCTCTACACATAAGAATACACTCTAAAGTGCTCAAGTCTTATATCAAACACGAAATAAATTGCTGGTATATTCGTTCACCTTTTTATGAAACGGTTTATGAAAAACTTTACTTTTAGTTAAAGGATTCCATCCCAGTCTGATGATCCTCATATCGCATCTGCGTTTTCAAAAGTTTTCAACAATCACAGAAGTATTCACACATTTTGTCTGATAGAAGCTAATACTAAAACATATTTCATCACAATTGCGAAAATTCCAAAGTGACATGTAGAGAAGCTGCGTTCTGTCTGGTGGTTTAATGGTATGTCTGGTTTTCTGGTGTATTGGAAAAAAAGAAAGAAAAGGGAAGAGAGCCCTTACATAAATGCTCATCAGATGTGACATTAGCAAATGTCATCTCTCGTCCTTTAGGGCCAAGAATCCTGAGGCCAGCTGTGGTTAGTAGAACTGACAGATGTTCTCTGATGAGATAGATGAGAATCTACTGTGTCTCCTCATTCATGTTCCTTACACATGAGAATTGGGTATTGTGTCCTGAAGTGTGAAATCTGATCTCCTCAGATATTAATAGTGTTTACCGAGAGCTCAGGCTTTTGTTCACGTTTTCAAGATACGCATAGTTATGAAGATTCGCATTCTTACACCTCATGCTGTTACCTCATTCAGGTTGATGAAACCCTAAAGAAAAATCAAGGATAGATTATTGCAACGTGAAAATATCAGTGCTTAATCTAATGTCCTTAACTATAAATTGAGAACACAATTTACATCGATTTGTTGTATAAAAAGTGTCTAGATTCTTTCATTATAGTTTTTAAAAGGGATGCGTATTGCTTTTGTTTCATTTTACTTTTCTACATTTTGTTTCTTAATCTTGTGTGTTGCCTGATGTCTGTTTACCTTTTCTCATAGAAGTCCATGTGTAAGTTATTTAAATATATAACTTAATGAATTCTTTCTGTTGAGGAGGCTGGATATTACTGGAGCATTTGATCAATTTGTATTTATTTATTTTTACCATTTTTGCTAAATAAAACTAAATTAAGTAGTCTTTTTTTCTCTCTAGATCTGTTTTACATTGAGGCAGCAAATGGATATTAACACTTCCGTACTAATGAACATTTAACCAATACATGCACAATTAATAATACAAAGTTTAGCATTATGATACACTGTCCTGTAACCCATTTTGGAAACATTTTACTCCACAAAGTGGATTGTGCACAAAGCCAGAATGTGAGTCTAAAAACAGCTGTAAAATAGAAAAACACCATATAATTGGTTGTTCCCTCATGACATTTCAATCTCATAGAGGCACGTGAGAATGAAATTGGATCAAAAGAGCATCAAAATACCAAGTCAGAAGACAGATCATCTGCCATTTTAAGCATGACTTAATCATACTAGACAAGCGCAGTCTATCAAAATAAATGTGGTGCCTATAAATAAGCATTTATGACTTCTCATTTTAAATACAGAATGAATGTTGCACTGGAATGACATCATTTACAGTGAAATTGATGCAAAAGAAGAGGTATACTGCTCTCAAGTGGTCAAATGGATCCATTTTAAATGATGAAATACTTTATAGTAAAACGGTTTAATGCACAGAGAGGTTGGCTTACTGTAGAATCTCAACTTTGTTCTGTTTGTTGGTCCAGCATGTCAGCTTCTGGCACATTCAGTTGCAAAAGTTTGAGGTGAGACTACCTGTTTGTCCAAACAATGAAAGGGAATGTTTTAAGGGAGCCAGTGCACCTTTAAAAACACTGCTTTTTGCTGCTTTATGCTGCCTGTCATACACGCATAACAATGTCCATGACACTATTTGTAAATCCATAAGGCACTTGTTGTTCTCTGAAAGGTTGTTATGCCAGGATACAGCACTACTGTAGTCATGTCTGAACTGAGTTTACTCTTCCTGGTCACCACTGCATGGTTTTACTCCGCGTGAGCTTGTTTTTGAGGGCATGTCTCATCTGCAGCATCCGTGAGCGCTTGTCCATAGCCAGCAGGTGGCGCTGAAACTCCTGACGCACTTCACGCACCAGCTGCCCGAACGCGGCCTCCACTGCTGAAGCGTCCTCTGCCACAGACAGCTCAAAGAAACTGCACCTACACAACCAGTGAAACCCTGACTTTAACACACAGCAACGCCTTCAAATTCAAAATATTAAGTGATTGAAATTGAAAATCATCTCAGTGCCTTCAAAATTTGACAGGTAGTGAAGTGAATAAATCACAATTTTTGATAAAGATGGATAATAATAATAATAATACAATTAGGACAAAATCCTGTAGTAAATAAATAGTTTTTTTAATTTTTGAAATTTTGAGTAATTAAATATGCAGTGGTGGTCAAAATTATTAAGAAAAAAAGGTTTCAAGTCAGTTATTTCTATCTTTTGCTGTAGTGTTCCAGGAGGAAATATCAGTTTACGTTTTCAAGCATTAATTTTGCCTTTAATTGTAATGATCCAGTGAGATTTTTGTTTGCACAAAGAGTCTGACAGCAGCCAGTGCTCCACACAGAGATCTGATCTGATCATCATCAGTCCGTCTGAAAAAACATTGAAGAAACGGAACAAACTGAGACAGTCTCAATCCAGAAGAACTGTGGCAACGTCTCCAAGATGCTTCAAGAGACCTCCCTGCAAAGCTACAGTACTGTGAAAAGTTTTAGGCACTTGTGTAAAAATGCTGTAAAAAGGATGCTGTCAAAAATAATGTCATAAATTGATTTTTTTTTATTAATTAACTTCTATTAACTAAATTAAATCAACATTTGGTGTGACCATCCTTTGCCAAAGAATTCAATTATTTTATTGGAAAAACAATATTCCAAAAACCACACCCTACTGGGTGAATTTGACCCCCATTTATGCATTCTAGGGTTAAACGCTTCTGTTAAATGAACCTATATTTGTATTTATTTCATACTATCACTTATAGCTGTGGAGTTATCAATAAAAGCAAAGCGTACTGACCTCAGGTTTGAGGCTAAAGCCTGTCCCTCATCTGTCCTCACCACACGGCCGTTCTCCATGTCACATTTGTTGGCAACGATGACTGTTGGAATACCTGGAAGACACATACACACACAGACACAGAATGATGTAATGGATGCTGTGTCTCTGAAGAAGAACAGACTGCCATTAAAATGACAGTACCTGGAGATGGATGGCATAATAAAAGAGTGCAGTGTTGTGATACTTTCTCTTTCCACATATCTATCTGTCATTTACAATCTTACAATCACAGGCTGCATTGTACTATATTAAGAGTTCATGCCTGAGGTGAAATCTCTGAACTGAGACCAATTAAGGCAGGCTGAGTCACACTGATGGATAACAGCGCTATTCGCTAGTTGGAGGGGCCATATACATAAACATGACTACTCGCAGTAGCACTAATAGCAGAACAGTCTGATCGAGTCTTAGCCTTACCAAGCGTTTGTTTAACGTGGTCAATCAGTCTCTTCAGACGCGACACAGCCTCAAAACTGCTGCGATCCGTCACAGAGTACATAATGAGAAACCCATCACCCCATTTAATGGAACTCTCCAGAGAGGACGCCGCAGGACCTACACATTCCTAAAAACAAACAGATCTGTGAGGATAGACATGATGCACATCTGGACTTTCAAAGATCTGATTCTTAAAGCAATTCTGGAGCACAAGGGATGTAAAATGAAATCCACACAACCAAAACCTCCTGCTTCTCAAATGCAGTCGTTCTTAATCATGGTCCTCGAGTCACAGCACTGCACATTTTGGATGTCTCCATTATTTAAAAGCATAGTTTTCCCAAAAATGAAACCCCACTGACTTTTATGGTATATAGACAAAAATAGCCATACAATGTTTCAATGTGCTGACAGAGATTCTTTGTACTCAGCAGAGGAAAGAAAGCCATACAGGTTTGGAACGGCATGACGATGACAGAATTTTCATTTTTGGGTGAGCTATCCTTTTAACACACCTGATTTATATCATCAGCGCATTAGTACAGGCTCCAAGACCTACACTGGGTGTATCAAAGTCATCCAAAACATCAGAACTGCTATTCTGCATTCACACAGATGGTAAAGCTTCAGCCTAATCCTATGAATTAACAAGTGCTGCTCTACTGTGTAACATAATCAATGGCAGGCGGGCTGTTAAAGCCACTCCACCAGCCTGAGATTCAGCACAGTAGACATGAAAGGAATGGAATGGTTCAGAGAGTCCTGTGTCTCATCAGCCGTTTGGCAAGGCAAGATCATCCTGCTGTCTTTCTTTGAGTCTGTGGATAACTATGAGTGTGAAACAGCACGGCGGCAGATGCACAGCGACAAAAACATGAGAGCCAAAATACAACACAACAACAGGCTGATGATACACAGGGCAACTTTTTTGAGCAATGTTGCATGGGCACTTTGCCATTGAGAATGGGTAACAAATTTCTATCTGGATATTTTAGATCGGTTGTGGGCCCTGTGTCTCACCTGGTTGCCCGTTGACAGCAATATTTCCCAAAGTTGCCCTGTTTATCATCAGCCTAAGATCTCGGCACTCTGTACCTTATTAACAGTGTCTAAAATCTCCAACTCAATCGCCTCCTTGTCCACAATTTTCTGACATCTGTAGGTGACCTCTAAGAGACACAAAAAGTATATGGCATGTCATATGACGCAGATTACTTGTCTACAATGCATTTGCACAAATGTTTAGAGCATGAAAACAGCAGTTTTGTTTGTATTTCATTTGTGTTACCCCTTTTATGTTCATACTCTCCAATGAAACGTCTGGTGATAAATCTGACACACAGAGCTGGAGTTCAAAAGAGAAAAACAGACAAGTTAGAGTCATCGAGACCCAACAATAGTCATTAAACCTCCCAGAAAACACAGCAGTGTTACCTGTCTTCCCACAGTTATCTCTTCCCAGCACCACGAGCTTCGCCCTCAACATCTTCCGTACAGACTCTGACATGATCACTGTGGATAATATTATATCTGAATATAATAATAACAGTCTTAGAGGTAGGCCAAATAAAAGACCGCAGCTACTGTTTGTAACAGGTGCTTTTTCTCGGGTTACGCTTGACTGCACTTCCGCTACGATAAAGATGATAGATAAATGCGGCAGTGCAGTGATGCAACTCTGAGCATAATACAAAGTTAAAATACAAGGCACTGTGTTAAAAAACGAAACAAAGTTCCCCAGAAATACTTACTTTGCTCCCCAAAGTTGTTAAAAATGCGAACAGTGCTTGACTCTATATCACTGTGTTCCAGTGGAGACTCGTGGAGTTCATATGCTGCAGACTCTGCTGCTCCTGCGCTCTCCGTCTGTCTGCTTTTAGTAATGACATTAGCTTTAGCGCGACACACACACACACACACACACACACATGTTGTGTTTCCATGGTTTATGGGGACATTCCATAGGCGTAATGGTTTTTATACTGTACAAACTGTATGTGCTATTGCCCTACACCAACCCTACCCCTAAACCTGCCCCTTACAGGAAACTTTGTGCATTTTTACTTTCTCAAAAAAACGAATTCTGTATGATTTATAAGCTTGTTTCCTCATGGGGACCTCAAAAATGTCCCCACAAGGTCAAAATGTACTGGTATTACTATCCTTGTGGGGACATTTGGTCCCCATAACGTGATGAATACCAGGGGCACACACACACACACACACACTGCGGACAGCACGTCATTGTTCAGCGTGGTCTCTCTTCTTATTACACACATTCATAACCGGGGCTCGACTGCGAGACTCATTAAACGACCAGCTGATTTATCGCCTTTGACAGTCGAGCCTCCGGAGCAGCAGAGACCACTAGCTCTTTCCGCCAACAAAACCATTCATTAACCCGGGCTAAAATTAAAGCTTTATATTTTTGCCCTGTTATATCTTTTACTCAGATTACAGAGCACCACCCTGTTGAAAAAAACAGCATATGCTGGTTAAATATGTTTTGACGCTGGGCTGGTTTAAAGTGGTCCTTTGCTGGTTTATGCTGGTCCTTTTGCTGGTTTATGCTGGTCCTTTGCCAGCACATGACCAGCAAAGGACCAGCTTAAACCACCAAAGGACCAGCTTAAACCAGCATCCCAGCGTCAAAACATACTTAACCAGCATATGCTGGTTTTTTCAACAGGGCAGTAGAGACCTGTGAGAAAGAAACTCCTAGTAGGTATAAGCATTATTGATGATCAGTGTTGTGCAAGTTACTTCCAAACTGTAATACATTATGGATTACTTGTTACTGTTATTTAAAAGTAATTCCTTACCTTACAACACTACTGTCTCAGAACTGTAATGCGTTACATGACTCCTGTATTACTTTTGAGTTACTTTCACCAAAATAACTACAGAAGTAGAACTTAACATTCTAAAATGACAAAATGTACTGCAGAGCATTTTATATCCAGTAGAGGATATATGGTGTAGCATAATGACTGTGGGCTGTCCAGGCTACTAACAATATAGCTATAATTGGCCAAGTGAAGGCTCAAGACAATGCAAGAAAGGATGACAGCCAGAATCGCAAACGATACAAGTCTGTTAAAAGTATGGTAGAGGTAAAGTGATTATCTGGCAATATCTGTGAATAGCTTGGGTCTATTCATATTAGACACAACAGGACTATATGTAAACTCTAATGCCATGACAAGAATTAGTCTTTATTTACAAACTTAGACACCACACGCGGCTATTGACTGACCACGAACAGGAAATAGAACTTACTTGCGGCATTTTTGATTCGTTAATATCTCGCAGTCTTGCTGTTTTTTTATTTTCTTTGAACAATTAAATTTTAGGCTAAACGTGCGTTGTAACGCATGCGTTACTGAACATGTACCGAGTAAAATATTACTGAAAACGAATTAGTAATGCCTTACACTACTGCTTTACAGCAAAAAGTAATCAGTTATTGTAATGCATTACTTTTGTTACGCGTTACTCCCAACACTGCTGATGATATGAACTAAACAAAATTAACAAATGTGAAAGTTCATAAATAGCAAGAGGTTTGGCATGTTTGGAAAGTCAGTTGTTCCTGTTGAATTCAAGTTTTGAAACAAATAATGCACTTGGCAGAGATATAAACAGACACATCTACTGTTGAGGTGTAATTTATTGTTTAAATAATTTTACAGGTCTATCAGTTTTCAGTAAAATACTGTATAAAAAACAACTAAATTAAAATGATAGTAACTTGTAATAAAAGACCCTGTCCATTTTCATATCTCATTCCTAAAGTATTTGAAAACACTAATTTAAAAATAAACTCTAGCTTTGCAGTTTTTGTGTTCACGGGACCAATAAAAAGTGACAAACATCACATTCATAAAGGGATAATTCACCCATCATCATTCACTTAGTCATTCTAAAACCTTGACTTTCTTTTTTCTGTGGAACATTAAGCAGATATTTTGAGAAAAATCTCATCGTTTTTATTTAATCATTTATTTACTTACTTGCTTTACGATGAAATTGCTGGTGACCAAAATATGATCTTTTATTTTCCACAGAAGAAATATAGTCTTGTGAGTTTGGAACAACCTGAGCTTGAGTAGGCTAAATTATGAAATTATGATTAGCTCAGAATAGTTTTTTTTTATATATATTCCTTAACAAAATGTTAGCATACAGGAAGACAATAGCATGTGTATCTTTAAAAAAAAGTAAATGTTGAATTCCGTATTCCATCTTAGCTGAAACGATTTTGGATGTGTTCCTGTCGAACTCTGAGAGCCTCTGGGTCGACAGTGTCAGTGGGATCAATATCCTCCCGATTGGTCTGTGGCCTCAGTCCTCTCAAAAGTCCAGGCATCAAGGCCAGACTGGAGAGAAATGTTATGTAGCACACAGCAGGCCTGGATGATATGTGAGCATTTCTCTGGGGAATACTGCAGGTAACCTTTTGCCCCATCCAGGCACCGGAAACGTGTCTGAATGGCTCTGAATGTGCGGTCCACAATCTCGTGTGTCGTTGTGTGAGCCAGGTTATAGCGGTAGTCAGCAGGGGACTCCGGATCCTGTACTGGAGTCATCAGCCACTTTTTTAGAGGGTAACGATTGTCACCTGGAGGCGAAAGACAGAAAACATATTGAAATTTTCACAGGATTCTTTGGCAATGTTAAGAAAAGTCACTACGGCAACCAAACTCTGTGTCTCACCTAAAAGCCAACCTTCGTCATTGTCTTGCTCTTCAAACAGCTTTGCCACACTGGATTGCTTAAAGACAGTTCTATCTGTCAGACTACCTGGCCAATGTGTCTCAGTGCTCAGCAGCAGTTCTCTGGCATCGCATACTAATTGGCAATTGATTGAGTGAAATCCTTTTTTATTTACATAGGAAGAGTCATCTGCATTGGGAGCTTTAATGGCTATATGCGCACAGTCCACTACTCCCAAGACATTAGGAATTTCTGCTATTCGGTTAAACTCCTCTTTAGACTGCTGCCTGGTGGCCTCATCCCTAGTGAAGCCGATAAACTCTGGTGCTTTCTCAATCAGAGCTTTAGTGACGTTAGAAACACAATGGCTCATGGAGGCCTGGCTGATGCCGATCGCATCTCCCATCTTGCTCTGGAAGGACCCGGTTGAGTAGAATCCCAGGGCTGCGAGTATCTGAACATCTGAGCTGATGGCTCGGGATCTGTGTCCGTCTCAATAAGCTGTCCATTAGCAGTTCCACTAGCTAATAAATTAACTCACGTGGGAAGCCGAATGTTGTCAGCAGAAATTCAGCCGTCACTGTCTCGATATTAAATCGATCAAGTGTTTTGTGCCCCCGGCCATGCAGCAACAGAGATTGCCATTCCACATACTCCGGAGGACCTGTGGGCAAATGGCACATGTAAATGTCAGCTAGTGTCATGTAATGCCATGTCAATAACTAAAACATGATACATCCAAATTTTCACATTTCTGGGCTTCTCAGAAGCAGAAGTCATCATAGTTGGGTAAACTTATATAGTGGTGGATGAAAATTATAGGGGTGTGCCGGTACGAGTATCGGTACCGAACGGTTCACGAGGCAAATTCCAAATGGAAGTGATCATCCCTATCCCCTTGGAGTGGGGACTTTGGAGTGAGCAGGGCACGTGCATGCCATTATATAGTCATTTGGAATGCACTTGGCAAAGGGAACATGCCAGCTGAAGTTGTCACGGGAACATGCCAGCTGAAGAAAATTAGGAAATTATGTCGTTCCCTTTGCCAAGTGCATTCCAAACGACTACATAATGGCACGCACGTGCCCTGCTCACTTTAAAGTCCCCACTCCAAGGTAGGGCTTGGCGGTATATCGAGTTTGTACGATATATCGATATTTTCTTTATAAGCGATTCGATATGAGGCAATACCGTTTATATGGTTTACAGCAGTTTGATATGAGCGCATCTGAAAATATAGTGGAGGACACAGACTGAGCTGCTGCGGAGAAAGTGCATAATCCAGTTTGTTCTAAACATGTGACAAGCTTCATATTAAGGCCTTTAAAACTAGTAAGACATAGGTTATAGTTTCGTTTGGCATATTAGTTTAATTAAGCGGTTCGGCCCATCAGATGCTCTGACAGAAAGGCTGTGTGTGCTGCTGACAGAGACAGGCTACTCGCGCTGTTTAATGTGTTTGAGATGTGCTGTCTTCCTGAAAGCATAACTTACATTTCACAGGTATATTATCCATCTGTAAATGTTAGAAAGCCATGGAAATATTTCCATTTTTTCTGTCAAACTGACACTGACAGAGCTCAATTAAATAGCAATAATTCTGGCTAAAATATACATTTTGCTGAAATATTTGTAGTTGGACAATAAACATGACATGTAGAATTTGAAACATTCAAGTAAGTCTATTTTTATGATAGCACTGACTGACTGTAATAGGGTAATCAAAATAGCCTAACACAACTCTGTGCTTTTGTTCTCATTTCATTTCATTTTTAGTTTAGTGAATTTAACTTCTGCTTTAAAAGCCTTATTTTTGTTTTTAGATTGCAATGTTAGAATGAAATGTGAT
>NW_015505889.1:229876-271821 GCF_001515645.1 Sinocyclocheilus grahami | reverse complement strand
CACACATATATTAATTTTTTTATATATACAGTATATATATATATATATATATATATATATATATATAGGCCTATACACACACACACACACACAGTGCCTTGCCAAAGTATTCTCACGTTTTGTTATATTGCTGCATTATGCTAAACTGCTTTAAATTACTTTTTTTCTACATCAATCTATACTCCATACATCATAATGATAGAGCAAGAAAACAGGTTTTTAACATCTTCGCAAATGTATTAAAAATAACAAAGATCATATGTGGAGATAGGAGAAATCTACAGAAGGACAAACACCACTGCAACACTCCATCGATTTGGGCTTTATGGTGGTGTGGCAAGACTCAATCCTCTCTTCAGTGCAGACACATGAAAACACACTTAGAATTTGAAAAAAAAAGCACCTAAAGGACCCTCAGACTGTGAGAAATCATATTCTCTGGTCTGATGAACCTCAATTCCAAGCATCATGTTTGAAGGAAACCAGGCACTGCTCATCACCTGCAGAGTACCATCCCAAAAGTAAAGTGTGCTGGTAGCAGCTTCATGCTGTGGGGCTGTTTATCAGCAGCAGGGACTGAGGGACTCATAAGAGTAGAAGAAAAGCTCAGTGCACCAAAAATTGAGATAGCCTTAATGAAAGCATTCAGAACCTCAGACTGGGCAGAAGGTTCACCTGCCAACAGGACAATGGACCTAAGTGCAAAGCAAGAGTGGCTTATAGACAACTCTGTGAATGTCCTTGAGTGGCCCAGACAGAGCCTGAGCTTGAACCCAATCAAGTATTCTGGAGAAACCTGAAAATGTGCGTCTACCCCCATCCAACTTGACAGAGCTTGAGAGGTGAAAGGTGCTTCAGCAAAATATTTAGCTAAGGGTATGAATACTTATGCAATGTACTTATTTTGGTTTCAGTTGTTTTTTTTTTTTTTATTAATTTACGAAGTTGTGACAATTCTGTTTTTGCTTTGTCAATATGGTGTATGGAGTGTAGATTGATGTGGGGAAAAAGTACATTTAAGCAGTTTAAAATAAGGCAGCAACATAACAAATGTGAAAAAAAATGAAGGCACTGTATATATATATATATATATATATTAAATACAGATTTTAAATCCAAATACAAAAATGAAAATACAAAGATATATACCGTATATCGCAAATCGGCCAAAAAATACCGAGATATGAATTTTTACCCATATCGCCCAGCCCTAACTGAACCTAGTGATGCCATGTAGACAGAGAAGAGAAGTCGTCCAAGAACTGAGCCCTGAGGCACCCCAGTAGCTAGATGTTGCGACTTGGACACCTCACTCCTCCTTGATTCCAGACCCCTCAAGATACCTTGAAGGACCTATCTGAGAGGTAAGAGTTAGTCTCGCATAGCCAGACCGTCTGGAATCCACAAAAAATACCGAGATATGAATTTTTACCCATATCGCCCAGCCCTAACTGAACCTAGTGATGCCATGTAGACAGAGAAGAGAAGTCGTCCAAGAACTGAGCCCTGAGGCACCCCAGTAGCTAGACGTTGCGACTTGGACACCTCACTCCTCCTTGATTCCAGACCCCTCAAGATACCTTGAAGGACCTATCTGAGAGGTAAGAGTTAGTCTCGCATAGCCAGACCGTCTGGAATCCACGGCAGCTTTCATTGGCCAAGGCCCGCCCATGAGGCCGTTTGACCGACATGTCAAACAACCTATCACAGTTCGTTTCATTCAGCGTCACGTTTCAGGGCGTGGAAATGTCGCCACAATAACAGACAGTGTAAAACTCTCAGACGTATTTTAAAGATGCCGCGTACTTTAAATATTTCACATACTTTTGAAAATCCAGCGTTTAGTTGATCCTGATAAGTGCTCGTCGTCACAGTTGTAAACACGACGGCTTTCTTCTTTCGTGAGGGGGTTTGGCGTCAGGGCATCTTTGCTTCACGTCTCCCGGAAATCCTGTATAATTCACCCAATCCGATGACGACTTCGGAATCCACGGCAGCTTTCATTGGCCAAGGCCCGCCCATGAGGCCGTTTGACCGACATGTCAAACAACCTATCACAGTTCGTTTCATTCAGCGTCACGTTTCAGGGCGTGGAAATGTCGCCACAATAACAGACAGTGTAAAACTCTCAGACGTATTTTAAAGATGCCGCGTACTTTAAATATTTCACATACTTTTGAAAATCCAGCGTTTAGTTGATCCTGATAAGTGCTCGTCGTCACAGTTGTAAACACGACGGCTTTCTTCTTTCGTGAGGGGGTTTGGCGTCAGGGCATCTTTGCTTCACGTCTCCCGGAAATCCTGTATAATTCACCCAATCCGATGACGACTTCGAAACTCCTGAAGTATTTCCACTTTTGTGTGCCATATGCATCAGACTTTCAGCCCGCGGTCCGTGGGCGTGACGTCTGAGGCTGAGACTAGGTAAGAGTCAAACCACTGAAGTGCGGCTCCTGAGATGCCCTTTTCCCAATAGGGTTGACAGGAGGATCTAGTGGTTAAAGGGATAGTTCACCCAAAAATGAAAAGATATTTTTGATGGAATCTGACCCTCCCATAGACAGCAAGGGTACTACCACGATCAACGTCCAGAAACGTTGCAAGGACATCTGTAAAATAGTCCATGTGACATCAGGGGTTCAACCGTAATATTACGAAGCTACGAGAATACTTTTTGTGCGCAAAAGAAAAGAAAAAAAACTACTTTATTCAACAATTCGTCTCCTCCGCGTCACCCTTGCGCCATTTTGGAGAGTATCCACTGAACGCAAACAGTGTATGTTGTTCTGTGTCAGCCGCACCACACAGCTTATTTTTTTTCTTTTGCGCACAAAAAGTATTCTCGTAGCTTCGTTATATTACGGTTGAACCCCTAATGTCACATGGACTATTTTACAGATCTCCTGGCTACGTTTCTGGACGTTGATCGTGGTAGGACCCTTGCTGTCTATGGGAGGGTCAGGGAGCTGTCAGAATGCATCAAATATCTTAATTTTTGTTCCGAAGATGAACGAAGGTCTTACGGGTTTGGAACGACATGAGGGTGAGTAATTAATGACAGAATTTACATTTTTGGGTGAGCTATCTCTTTAACTGTATCAAAAGCAGCGGACAGATCCAGCAAGATAAGTATTGAGGACATCTGTAAAATAGTCCATGTGACATTAGGGGTTCAACCGTAATATAACGAAGCTACGAGAATACTTTTTGTGCGCAAAAGAAAAAAAATAAGCTGTGTGGTGCGGCTGACACAGAACAACATACACTGTTTGCGTTCAGTGGATACTCTCCAAAATGGCGCAAGGGTGACGCGGAGGAGACGAATTGTTGAATAAAGTAGTTTTTTTTCTTTTCTTTTGCGCACAAAAAGTATTCTCGTAGCTTCGTTATATTACGGTTGAACCCCTAATGTCACATGGACTATTTTACAGATCTCCTGGCTACGTTTCTGGACGTTGATCGTGGTAGGACCCTTGCTGTCTATGGGAGGGTCAGGGAGCTGTCAGAATGCATCAAATATCTTAATTTTTGTTCCGAAGATGAACGAAGGTCTTACGGGTTTGGAACGACATGAGGGTGAGTAATTAATGACAGAAGTTTCATTTTTGGGTGAGCTATCTCTTTAACTATCAAAAGCAGCGGACAGATCCAGCAAGATAAGTATTGAAGATTTTTTTTTTTTTGATTAATGCTCAATAACTTAAGAACATTGTCAAGTAATTACATACAAATACATATAATAAAACAAAAAGGGGAAAAAAAAGGATTATACAAAAAACAATGAAAAACAAAAGATGACAAGACAAGGAGACACAAGAATGCATACATTACCACTATTGATACAATAAAATACAAACATTAATATACAGGGAAAGCTTTACAAATACATGTATTTTCTTTAAACATTTCTTCATAATATTTTATAAATCTTAGGGATTTTTTGTTATTTATATAACTAAGAGATTTAAGAAGTGATATTAATTCAGTTTTAAAATGGGGATAGGATGGAATATTATTTGCAAACTTTTGTTTATGAATAAAGAATTTGCCATATAAAATAAAGAAGTTACCAATATACACTATGGGTCTATTTTTATCATCAATATAATAAAAAATAATGTCTTTTAGACCGAAAGAATAAGTAACATTGGCCGAATCGAATATATAGGAGAAGGTCAGACCAAAATTGCTTGGATATTGGGCAATCATAAAACAAATGTGCAAATGTCTCTTCTGATTGCTTACAAAAAGCACATGAACTGTCAATGTCCAGATATTTAAAAATATTAGAGTTTACAGGATATATTTTATGTAAAATTTTGAAATGTATTTCTTTAGCTTTATTGGAAATACAGTATTTTCCAGGTAAAAGCCAGTCCCTTCTTCAATCTATATCTTCTACCAAAGATCTCCAATAGAACTTTCCTCTTGGATAATTTTTTTTCTTGAATTGAAGGATTTGGCGTACATGTCTATTGGTACATTTCTTGTCTAAAAAATCAGTTCCATCCAAGAACAAAGTAGATTGTATTGTGACTGTTCTTCTTGGATTATATAGGGAGTGGCTTTTAACAAGATGAATTAACCTTAAATTAACCTTGAATTAATATTATTTTGGAACCACCTAGGGAAAAATAAAGATTTATTTCTGACAGTGATATCACTGTTATGAGGTGAAAAACTATGAACATAACACAGTTTCCAAGCAAGGAGACATTGCTGATGAAATTTGGACAAGGTAATAGGTAGCTTAGAAGGTGAGTAGTTGCAAGGAAAGGCTACCAATTTTTCCAAATATTTGTTTGGGGATAAAGTACCAAATGGATCTTGGATTGGCAAGACATCTTTTAAGCCAATTTATTTAAAAAATGTTTAACATGTCAGAAAATTCTAAAAAATCAATACCTCCTTCTGCTCTGCAATTAGAGAGCACCTCTTTTTTTCCAAATGAAATCTAAAAAAACATTGTTGACTTCTTTGGCAATTTTGTTCTCAACAAATAAAGATAAAGATGGATTTACAAAATGAGAAACTCTGGCGGTTGTTTGTGTACGCCGACATTGAAATGTGACGTCATTCACGTAATAAATTTCCTGTTCAGGGGCTGCACTTTCGATGTTTGTATTGGTTGTTTTTAAAAATAAATTAGGTGCAGGTCGTATTAAGTGCATATCAAGATGTAACACATATGTGCATATCATTTTATTATATCATAATTTCATACACTTCTTTATTCAAAATTTTAAAAATAACGAAAGTGGCGTGGTTGAATCGGTCCAGGCAACATGTCATTCCTGACTTAGCCAAACAAGCAAAATAAACAAAAATGCGGCGCCTGTCACTGTGTGACGCTGTGGTGCTACGATGTGATTAATTGAAAATACTGGATCGTTTAGGCTGTATTTGATCATTTCACGCAAGCAGCCACGGTGTATCGCACACTTAACTTCCTACTCTACGTGTTAACAGTTGAATCTCCGCTCTGCGATGAGCTGTAAGTATGTGCGCATGTTTTGCTAAGGGGTTAGCATTAGCTGCGCAGACATACAGATAATTGTAAACAATTTGAGATGTTTGGCTGTGAGAAACAGATGGCAGGTCTACAGTTTTCAGATCTTGAGTCGGATGAACTGGCAGCTGTCATTTGACACTGATTGCTATATGAA
This sequence comes from Sinocyclocheilus grahami, assembly GCF_001515645.1. Lineage (NCBI taxonomy): Eukaryota > Metazoa > Chordata > Actinopteri > Cypriniformes > Cyprinidae > Sinocyclocheilus > Sinocyclocheilus grahami. The sequence continues at coordinate 266,155 of NW_015505889.1, read as the reverse complement.
CAGCTTCTGTTAGGGCTTATAGGTCAAAAGTGTGCATACTACTTGGAGAAGTATTGATGTATTTACACATGCCTACTTCATATTTCTTCATACATAATCATTTTTATACATTTTCCATTGATTTATGCTAAATTAATATTTCTGCCTATTAGATTGTTTTATGAACATCTACACCTACACAAACCCTAAACCTACCCCTTACAATAATGCAAAAACAGTAATTATTGTTGTACAGTGTGTTCCCAGTAGCCGCAGCTGTATCTCTTCTAGCCTCGTTAATTATTACTATTATTAGAGTAGGATGGTGCGAGATGACCCCCACCTTATTTTTTTCCTCTTGACTATAGAAGGCACACAAACTCACACACTCCATAGAATACTCTTTGAATATCGACAGTTTAAGATTTCGTTAGTCAAAACATTTTTGAGGTTAACTTATCTAATTTGGTATCTTTGGAAAATAGTGATCTATGACATTGCATTATGTTGAATATCAAAGATTTTGTGTCTGTTTGTTAATTAGGAATTTGTGGACCAATTAAAGTTTTTACATCTATGGAAATAAAAAATATATATATATTTTGAAGTTCTGTAGTCGTTTTGGCCCTAGAATTGCCACCGAAAGCCCTAATGGCATGTTATTGTTATTATATTATAATAATGTAATATGTTATAATACAATGGTTATTATGCAGTAATTCTATGAGTTATATGTACATTTCAGACATCTTTGCTATTCATTAAATCTGCTTTGTCTGTCATCAGTCATTCAAATATTCAACAAAAATACAGTTTTGTATAGAATAGACTATGCAGTATTTTACATTATAACACTTATCTTGTACATGTTGTATCTAAATATGTTACTATTTTAAAAATATGACCTGTACTAATTGACCTGACTTTCAGTTGTATTATGTACTTTTTCAGTTAGTGTGTTATTTATATTGGCTTTTTCACTGTGCACTGAGGAAACTGTCTTTAATTTGTATGTCTTAGGTGCATGCGGCAATGGATAGTGATCTGAGCCCACAGGACAAGAAAGACTTGGATAAATTCATCAAATTCTTTGCCTTGAAGGTGATTGCATTAAACACTACAGTACTATGGGTATTATTGCATGCATGGAATCTGGTATCCCAGGTGACAGGGTGATGATATCCTTTGCTTTATGTGTGTCTTTCAGACAGTGCAAGTTATAGTTCAAGCCCGGCTTGGAGAGAAGATCAACACTTGCTCCTCTTCATCACCGACAGGTTCAGACTGGGTAAGACACATCCAGGACACTTCACATACAATGGTCCTGTTTTGTTTACATCATACCTAACATGAGATATGCGTGTCTGGTTGTTTTCATGATTTTATTCAGTTTAATCTGGCAATAAAAGACATCCCAGAGGTGACTCATGAAGCAAAAAAAGCTCTTGCTGGACAGCTGCCTGGCATCGGCCGATCCATGTGTGTGGAGATCTCCCTCAAAACCTCAGAGGTCTAGTCTTTCTTTCAGTTCACCATCAATATAATAAAAGTATCATGGCAAAATGCCCAACTTAATAAAAAGATGTTTACTTGAGTATTAAGAAGTTGTGTTTACCCATTCAGGGAGACTCCATGGAGCTGGAGACGTGGTGTTTGGAAATGAATGAAAAGTAAGCACACACAGTTCCCCTATACAGACAGGACAAAGCAGTCAGCTGAGAACTGCTCTGTGTTGAGATTGATACATTATCAGCAAGTCAATATTTTCTATACTGGGGCATAACTTGGGTTAGCATTTTCTTCCAGGTGTGATAAGGACATTAAAGTGTCCTATACAGTTTATAATCGGCTGTCTCTGCTGCTCAAGTCTTTGCTGGCCATCACAAGGGTGACACCTGCTTACAAGCTTTCACGTAAACAAGGGCATGATTATGTCATACTCTACAGGTACTCAACGCACTTTCTTCTACACTCCACAAAGCCTTATATTGCCTGATACATGAGTTCATAGAGGGGAAAAAACGATATCATGTACAGTCAGATTTGATTAATATCTCTTTGATAGGATCTATTTTGGAGACGTCCAGCTGACAGGTCTCGGGGAAGGTAATAGTATGAAGGGCTCTCTTCAAAGTACTAATAAAGGATGTGTAGATGTTCTGTAGTATCTTCTTCACTTCTCTCTGCAGGGTTCCAGACAGTGCGAGTGGGTATTGTAGGCACTCCCATAGGCACCATCACTTTGTCCTGTGCATATCGCACTAATTTGGCCCTCATGTCTTCAAGGTATGCATTACATCTTCCTGTATGCAAGTGCTGGGCGATAAACTGTTTTGAATTACACAACCAGTATGACTTTTTGACAGCATTGTGAATTGAGAGTTGACCATTAACTCAACATGCAAATATTGCCGCAGCCTCAGATTATTGTTGTTTTACATTCACAGCACATTAAAACGTCTTAACTACTTGATCTGGACAAACTGTTTATCATTAGAAAGATTTAAGACTCCAGCTTCGATATTTGACCACTCTTATGATAAAACACGGTTGCAGTGACAGTAATTTCTTAGTTTATGTCAGGAGTGCAAAATAATGCATGATATTTTGAACAGAATAAAAACACGTATTCATATTCAGTCACATCTGCTGCAGTTTATTTGTGTTCACATAGCTTCACTGAACAGCTTCTGTTAGGGCTTATAGGTCAAAAGTGTGCATACTACTTGGAGAAGTATTGATGTATTTACACATGCCTACTTCATATTTCTTCATACATAATCATTTTTATACATTTTCCATTGATTTATGCTAAATTAATATTTCTGCCTATTAGATTGTTTTATGAACATCTACACCTACACAAACCCTAAACCTACCCCTTACAATAATGCAAAAACAGTAATTATTGTTGTACAGTGTGTTCCCAGTAGCCGCAGCTGTATCTCTTCTAGCCTTGACCCTGCTTCCAGCGCTGTCTGTCTGTTTTCTCTTCTTTCTTTCTTTCTGTCTTTCTTTCTTTCTTTCTTTCTTTCTTTCTGTGTGCATGTAGTGTGTGTGTACAGTAAGTCAGGCACATTTTAAGACACCTAAGCCGACTCTGATGGCCACACTGAAGGTTCCCCTCATGGGGCTTGGCATCTCACAGCAAGTGAGTCCAGTGTGTGTGTGAGAGAAGTGTGTGTACACGCATGCAGCTGATATATTAATTAAAGTAAAAAGTGTGTGTGGCCTGCCCCAGTAACCTATATGCCACTGCTTACCCTTCATACCCTTGTATAACCTTTTAATGAAGAGGGTTATACAGTATCACTCACACAACAGATTGTTTGAGCACTGCTCAGGCAAACGCACACAATCACTGCTGCCTTTTCCTTGAGCTGACCTGCCTGCTGTTTTACTTGAAGAATTTGTGTGTTTGCACTGATAGCTACTCTGATCCTTCTTGCTCTCTGCTCTGCAAGTGAGGTTTATACAGACTTAAAAAGGCCTCTTGATCTGACATTTGACTCTTATTGGGATATGAATCTCTCTCTGTCTCTCAGCTGTACAGCTCTCGTCTGTCATATCAGACTCCTGCCCTGGGAACTGTGGATTTGTGTCATCCTACAGCTTGTACTGCTGCTGCACATCCTCACCAGGTACAGCACACTACACACCAGTGCATACGCGTTACGCACATGTAAAAGCACCACTTTCCCTATCATAACTTCATGCCCCTCATCCCTTCTGATGTAGAACAGCTGCTTGGAATTACTTGCACCTGTTTACAGAAGTGTGTGTGTTGTTTTGACCTGACTGAAGTGGCCAAGTATGTGTCTCTTCCTAATCAGATGGTTGTGCCCGGCAAAGAAGGTGGAGTCCCACAGGTGCCGGCTCAACCTACTCATGGCACTGCAGCTGAGCATGGTCGTATCCCTTCATGCCCCACTGGACAATCCCCTCAGCCGGCACCGCCCACATCCTGTAGTAGGTAAGAGTCACTGTGAGGAGATTCAGACTGTTCAATGCTGATTTTTCATTTGTCAGTTCAGCTAAATTTGATTCCATGTTTGTGTGTGTGTGTGTGTGTGTGTGTGTGTGGTAGCGAGGTGAAGACTGTGTCCCCCTCTGATGCTCTAGAGACCACCTTCACCAGGAAAGTTGGAGCTTTTGTCAACAAAGCCACCACTCAGGTTAGAATACATTAATAATATATAATAGCTTAGAAAACAAAAATTACCTTCATGTGCATTGAAATAGTTCTTACATTCTCATAAAAATCTACATGAACTACTGACCAGTTAAGCATACAGTTAGCATTCAAAAGTTTGTGGTCGTTGAGGTTTTTTAATGTTTTTGAAAAGAGTTTCATAAGCTCCCCTAGGTTAAATGTAATCAAAAACAGTAAAAACTGTTGTTACAATTAAAAATAACAGTTTTCTGTTTTAATATGTTGTAAAATTGTATTTACTCTTGTGATAGCAAAACAGAATTTTCAGCTACCATTACTCCTGTCTTCAGTGTCACATGATGCTTCAGACAACAATCTAATATGCAAGAAAGCTTTCCTCTTATTATTATTATTGTCAATGTTGAGCAACATAGCGCACCTTAATTTCTTTCTGAATTGCTTTAATGAATCAAAAGATCAAAATAACATAATTTATTTGAAATAGAAATCTTTTTGTAACATTTTAAATGTTGTAACTGACTTTTGATCAGTTTAATGCATTCTTTATGACTAAAAATGTTCATTTCTTTTTTTTTTTTTTTTTTGTACAGACCCCAAACCTTTGAAGGGTAGTGTATATATAAAGCTTGTATTTGTTAATATTATGAATTCAAGACTTGTTATTAACGTGTTTAATAAGTGTATAGTAAAAGAAGTATTACTGATAAGTGCAAAAAGTCACTGTCATGTTCGTTGGGAGGTGAAATTGCATTCTGATGTGTTGTATATGTGTAACTCAGGTGACAACAACCAGTTTGGATCTTCCTTTTGCTGCATTCGCTCCAAGAGCCTATGACCTGCAGGAGAACGACCCAATGGTATTGAAAGCAAAAAACACCCATACTTACTATGCATTTCATATTAAGAAAACCCACTGCATCGTCCACTGTCTTCTCATGTCTTTTTTGTGTGTGTGTGTGATTTAGAGGTGTTTTTCTCTGTTTGCAGGTGCACCCTCCTCCATCCCCGGCTCCTTCATCTCCTTTGCAAGGCAGCCTGCACTCAAACACCTCGAGCCACAGCGGGGGGCTGCCACAAGACGACTTTGTCATGGTTGACTTTGTAAGTGCACCAACACATAATAAAAATACACTTATCAAGATCTTGTGAGAGGTTTGACAGCAGAAAGGAGTTTTATCAATCCCTTGACAGAGCATCTAGTGATCCAGACAAGTCAATTATTCATCAAAAAAAGAAACTTAGACTCTGACCTGAGAGAAAGCTACATATGCTTGATGTTTAATAAATCTGAAGAAGACCTTACTCTCCTTTATTTTTATTTCATAAATACACTATATTAAATGATGCAGTATCCCATACCATTTGGAAGTCTTTGAAGCTAATGAGTTGATGTTGCAAAAGAGAGGTCCAAAGAGACCTGCTTGATCATGTTTTTTTTTTAAAAGTCTGTTTCTGCATGACAGAGCAACACTGTTCTGGTGTTGATCAGAGCTCTAGTGTTGGGCTAAAATCAATACAAATGTTACTAGAAAAGTAAAAAGAAGAAAAAACTAGCTCCTAAATAAACACACATGAAAAATCTAACTTAAATCATCAGAATTGCTTAAAAATGACAGGGAGGTGAGTTTGATTAAGGTAGCCACTAAACTCCAGGACCAGATATTGTTCTAAGTGTATGGTGAAAGCCGAATATGGTCCATATTATGTTTAAAGACCAGTTCTGTGATTGTGTGCCAAACAGAAACCAGCATTCTCTAAGGATGACCTTCTGCCAATGGATCTGGGAACTTTCTATAAAGAGTTTCAAAACCCTCCTCAACTTGCAAGCCTGTCCATCGATGTCAGCGTTCAGTCTATGGCTGAGGATTTGGTGAGAAACAAACAAATTATTGTCAAAGCTCATACTGAACATTTTTGCAGTCTATATGGGACAGGTTGACCTTTAAAGCATGAAAGGCAGAACTGGAGAGGCTCTGCAAGGAGGAATGGCAGAGGATTCCCAAATCCAGGTGTGAAAAACTTGTTGGATCTTTCCCAAAAAGACTCATGGCTGTATTCGATCAAAAGGGTGCTTCTACTAAATACTGAGCAAAGGGTCTGAATATTTAGGACCATGTGATATTTCAGTTTTTCTTTTTTTAATAAATCTGCAAAAATGTCAACAATTCTGTGTTTTTCTGTCGATATGGGGTGCTGTGTGTACATTAATGAGGAAAAAAAATTAACTTAAATGATTTTAGCAAATGGCTGCAATATAACAAAGAGTGAAAAATTTAAGGGGGTCTGAATACTTTCCGTACCCACTGTACATAGAGTAGAAACACAGAGAGTATTCATATACTGTAGGTAAAATTACATTACAGATTTTACCGTTTTCAGCACCAAACCAGGGTTGGTGTTAAAGTCTTAAGGAAAAAGTTTTATTGTGTGGATAATAAAATTAAGAACCATTGAAATAATTGCAAGTATTTTTTGTATGTAGTTCACTTAAAAAAAGAATCTGTATGCAAATTATACATAGGGTGACTTATCCACATTCATGTCATAGTAACATTGTGATGTGTTCATTATTAGATGTTTGGTACAGTGAACATATTTTTGCAGGATTCTCTTCCAGAGAAACTGGCCATTTATGAGAAGAACATTGACGAGTTTGACGCGTTTGTGGACACGCTACAATAAAACAGAACAGAGATTGCATCCTTCTCAACTTCTTTACTCTTCTTGCTTCCTTCACTGAAGCATCCCTCATTGGATGTCTACATTAACCATGTTTTGTGTCAGTTTTTCCTTGTGCAATGAGCTATGAAGAGAATCATCATTCAAGAAAAAAGTGAACTGAGGTATAAGGAGAGCAGCATCTGTTACAGGAACAGAGCAACATTTAATTTCCAACCCTTGTATTTATTAAAATAGCAGAACTGTGTAAGTAAAGCTCACTGTAATGAATGTGTAAACCTGTACCAGCCTTTATTTTTGTTTTGCCCATCACAACACCACATGCAGTTCACTGACTAGTCACTGAAGCAGATTTCTCTCATTGTACTGCTGGCACCATCTGAATTCTCTTGCCATTTTTATTCAAGGGAAAATGTGAATTATCTAAGAAAATGTCCAGTTTTTACTTTATAGGCTTAAACAGGAACGACACTACAAGTGAACACTGACAATAGTGAATTGTGAGTCTGTCTGCTTACCTGCTTCCTGTAAATGCATTTTACCATGACTTTTCATCTTTTTTTTTTTTTAAGTTAGGGACAGTTTACCATTACTACTCGTCAGGTCTTTAATCGGTGAGGAATGCTTTTTTTTTAAGCTTATGTTGGCAAGTCATTAGGAGCTGGACCTTCTTTTATTATTTTAAGTGTCTTCTTTCTCTCCTCACTTTGTTAATATGGCATGAAAATGTTGTGTAATAAACGGATTTATTTCAGACAGGCCTGTTTTTGTTTCCCCTACATGCTGAACTGGTCTAAAACATTGTGTCTTCTTTAGGCACACCTTGGACTTCACTAGCTAATGAATATTCGTTAGCGCAGGCTTGGCTTATGAATATTAATTAGGGTGCGTTACTGGAAGGCTACCAAGCAACATTTTAAAATTCATGAGCGCCGAAATACACGCCTACTTCCATATTTAGATAAATCCAGTGTTGTTTTGACAGCAGTTGTGAAATGTTTTTCTATCGTCCAGCTGTCTGAACACCCACATGTAAACTTGACTGTGTAGGCTTTATTCCTTTTTAAAAGCGGATTTCAAGTGTCTAAAAGAAAGTGTTAGTTTCTTCTTCATTACACATGGGATTACATAACTTAGTGTACACTTGGTAAGTCACGTATGTTTTCTCTATAGTATATGTGATGTGTACGTCGTGCTCACTCGTCTGAATGGTCTCCGCTCTGTGAAATATCAAGAAATAGGCTAGATATCGCAGCATAGTGCACTCGTTGTCTGTATATAATAACTTATGTATATTAACTTAGAAATATTCGAATGATGGCCAACTATTTTTGGTAATGGGGATATTGGGTGGCTACATTATTATTATTATTTTTTACTGTACAGCCATTGATATGTATGATATGCTGTGTTGTAGAGAGCAAATGTTGCGCTCTTTTAGAGGTCACACCTGGGAGAGTTGGGAATGGGATCCGGACAGTAAATCTCCTGATGCTCATCTGTCTCTGTGCAGACAAGCCGTATATTTTCATATCAGCCCTCTGCTGGACAGTCAAGGAACTGCTGGGGTCAGAGGCACCAAAGGTGAGACTAGTGAGTGAGTGAACAGCGCTGCTTTTGTTGTTCACAAGTCAGCTCAAATACAATGTTACATTTAATCGGGCTGATACTGTGTTAGGAGTATAGACGTTCAGTGATAAGTAGTTGTACATTAAGTGCTAGTTTCCTTTGCATCAAGCCTGGTTCAAGTTCATTTTTAACCAGCAATTGTAATGTTAGTAAGGCTTTTGTTATTCTCTTGTAGAGTATTGCTCAGCAGTCCTGACGATAACTATCATGTGTTGTGGTAGAATTTTCTGATAATGATCGATTACCATATTTCTGTGTAAAGGTTTCACTCACGGTGAGCATTACTGGGAGATTGAGTTCCTTGAGCCTCCATATGGAAGCTCTGTGATGGTGGGGGTCGGTACCCAAAATGCACTTCTGCACACAGGGGATCAAAAGTTTGTTAACCTCATAGGTGAGTCATGTTCCTCTTAGGAATGCTCATATCTTCTTCAACCAAATCAGCCCAGCCCAGCTCCACTCAGCACAGACATAAACTCCCTCAGGTTGATCTTACTTGACAACCTAAAAATGAATGACATCATCTAATTATCAAACAGGAATTGTGTCCCATCAACACCGCATAGATAAACAAGGGAGGAAAAGTACAGGACAAGCACACAATGTTTTTCTTTGAATCGTTGAAACTGTTTTATGTTATTGTTCTGATCGTCCTGTTTCTTTCTTCAAAGGCATCGACAGTGAGAGTTGGGGTCTATCATACAAAGGCTTCGTCTGGCATAATGGGAGGAGTCGAAAATACACAGAGCCTTTTTATGAAAGAAATACGGTCATTGGGGTTTTGCTGGACTTGAGCGCTGGAACACTGACGTTCTTCCGAAATGGGGTGAACCTTGGGGTGGCCTTCACTGGACTGGAGCAGGTAAATATCACTGCATCGAGTATGTGGAAGTACTGGATGTAAGTGAAATGTGGGAATTTAGAACGCTCCTGGAACTTTTGTGTTCCCTGCAGGTCAGCAAGGCTCTGTATCCTCTGGTGAGCTCTACGGCCCCTGAAACTGAGCTTCAGCTGGGTGTGAGGAGCCAGAGAATCTCCTCCCTACAGGAACAGTGCATGCACATCATCACACAGTCCCTCTCACATTATAGACACGCACACGAATTACCATTACCCACACCGTTGCTCTGTCAAATACACACACATGCGCCTTTATAAGCGGGGCACGACCTGTTTCTCCAACTTCAAATAACACAGTTCTGTCCAGTGCAGCAGATCAATTTTATATGAAGCCTACCTCAAACATGTTTATTTTATCACTTAAATTGAACAAAAACAGAATGTGTGACCTTTAACTAATCATGTTGCGTTTGTATTCTTAATTAATATGCCATCTCTGCCCTTTCTAGATGATGGTGTTGGCAATGATTGTGTTCCAAAATAAGATATAATCACCTGTATTTATAATTAGTGTTTTTTATTATACTCACAGGGTAGTTATTTTGGGGACAAATATGTAAAAGCCAATTAAATATATCTTCCTGCTTTTATAAGAAAACTGTGGTAAAAGTGTTTTTATTTGCTCACCACAACCAGGGGACGTTCTAAAGCTTATAAAACAAACCCACAGAGGGACTTTTTTTTTTTACACCATCTCTAACGATTTATTACTCTGAAATCACAACATGATATACAAAAGTAAAGATTTCAAAAGCACAGAATACACTTTAACAGCCAAAATGGATGAAAAGAACCTTCACAAAAGAAGTAATGCAAAGTTCCACCTGGAAACCAGAAATACACTACAGTACAGGTAGATGTTTGGATACAGGTACAACAAAATGGCACAAAGTTCACAGATCTGTCCAGAGAAAGGGAATTTAACAGCTAATATCATCACCAGTTCACTCCATTAAGGCACAGAGACACTTGGGTTTGAGGGCGCTTGTCTAAAACTATTTAAGCCACTGGTCCACATGTCAATGCTCGGATGGATTGACATGAATAGGACGTTAACATGACACAGTAAACAGTTACAATTCAATATCAAGGCATATGACACAACTCATTAGTGCTAAATAATTAGTGCCCAAGTACCTGCTTTATGGTTCTTTTGGAATTCAGACCCATGAAACCAGACTCAATTGGATGCTGTACTTGGATTTGATGCACTCCAGTAATAACTCATTGCACGAGTTATATATGTTTCCTCATAGATAAAACCACAATTTGACTTAAGACGACAAAATTACATCAAATTGTACTTTGATATTTTTGTCTTCTGGCTTTTGTTTCAAATGCGCCCATGTGTAATGGCACCGTCCCCGACAGGCAGTACGTCTTCTAGTAACAAATAAAATTGATCACACAAACATTTTAACCATATAATCTTTGGCCAAAATAAATATGTCTGGGGTAGAATAATACAACGGAATTACTGAACAGACCATACAAAACTCACACACATACAGATAGAAGAAGCGGAGGTTTTGATCAGAAAAATAAATTTCCTTTTCTGTTTCAGCATCAGGAAATTTGTGCTGGCCATAAGCATCTGCCCTGTTCCTGGAATCACTGAGACGCCACAAAAAGATTCTAGAAAAAGATTATGTAATGATATGATAATATAAATGAAGACTGAATGAAAGTTCTTTGAGACAATACATAATACCATATATTTTATGTAATAAGAAATGCATGTTTAAAATAAGTGTTTCAAGTTTGAGTAGTAGTGCTTTATACTTGTCCATAGCTTGTGCCATCTATGGCTTACAAAAATGAGGACGTGTGCATGTAGTCTAATTTTACTTCTGAACTGAAATGAATTCGGTCAAGTCGAACAAACAATATCCAAAGCAAGCTGATGAGCTACCAAAACAAACTAAAGCAGCTACCTGTACACTTTGTTGGTTTATTGATTTAGGCCTCTGCTAACACACCATATAAAAACTCTTGTGCCTGTGCAGTACCATTATGTCTGACAACAGCTACATGACTTCTGCAGGAGAGAAAAGGAGACGATTGTCAGAATTTGATCACAGCCTAAACGTTTGTGACAGCTTGACCGCTCTGTGCCCTCCAGTATCCTTTTTTTTCATAGCTTCACCCAGTTAAAATACTCATGCATTTGGCAATACTGAGGGAGACACAAAGGACGGGGCACATTAGGAGCAAAGCTATGGAACGGAGAGGGACAATAACCGGAGAGGAGTCCTCGTGAAAAGTTCTCCCGCTCCTCACTGGATAAAGACCTCCTGATGTAGGTCGAGCAGGATGCGGGTGAAGTTGTTGATTGGTCCGATCGCGCTGAGTGTCATGGAAGCATCCTGCCCCCACAGCAAGTTGGGCCCAAACACCACAGCCAGGTTGGCATTGGTCATCTTATTGACTTCACTCTCAGCAGACACCTGCACATCAATAACAAGAAAGATCAGAAATACTTAATGGGCTTGAAGGAGAAAGTAGGAAATAAATACTCGGCTAGAACAATTAGAAGGGTTATTTTATGGCTGCCTTGGGGTTCCCTGAATAATTATCAGCTATTATTGCTTTCTTTTTAAAGAAAAAATTACTGAAATAAAATAAGTGTGTCAAATGTTTAATTTTTTTACATAAAATATAAAAATAAAATGTTAAACCATAAGTTACATTCTAAATTAAAATGTAAATATAGATTTAATGTATAAATATATGTAAATATAGATACAGTGCCATTCAAAAGTTTGGGAAAATATTGTTTTTGTGAAATATTATTGCAATTTAAAATAAAAGTGTGACGAGAGGGGCGGGGCCGAGAGCCGTGGGAACGGAGCGAGGCCGGTGAAGTAAATGCTAATGCGCGACACCTGCACCCCCCACCAGTCTCGAGTCTCACGGAGGAGCTCCGGAAGGATAAAAGGAGGAGTGACGACAGTGTCGGACGAGAGAGGACCAGGCCTGGAGTTTATTTTGTGTTTTGGTTTCGTTTGTGCGCGACAGTCGTCCGCGAGGGGCTGTCGCGCTATTTTGTGTATATTTTATTAAAGTTTCTTTGAATGTCCGCCGGTTCCCGCCTCCTTCTGCCCGACCTACAAACTTGTTACAAAAAATTTTCTATTTTAATATACAGGTACATCTCAGAAAATTAGTTCAATATTTAAAAATAAAAAATAAAAAAAAAGGTCAATATTTTGTGTCACTCATTTCAGAAAGTGAAACCCATATATTATATAGATTAGAGTGAAATAGTGAAATATTTCAAGCCTTTATTTCTTGAAATTTTGATGATTATGGCTTACTTTTAATGAAAACCCAAAATGCAGTGTCTCAGAAAATTAGAATATTACATAAGAATTGTCAAGAGGAAGATGAGAGACACCAGACCCAACAATGCAGATGACCTGAAGGCCGCTATCAAAGCAAAAGGATATTTTAAACAGAAATGTCAGTGCCACAGGCTGATTGCCTCCATGCCACGCCGCACTGATGCAGTAATTCATGCAAAAGGAGGCCCAACCAAGTATTGAGTACATAGAAATGAACATACTTTTCAGAAGCCTGACATTTCTGTTTAAAATATCCTTTTTTTTATTGATCTTATGTAATATTCTAATTTTCTGAGACATTGAATTTTGGGTTTTCATTATCTGTAAGCCATACTCATCAAAATTTCAAGAAATAAAGGCTTGAAATATTTCACTTTGTGTAATGAATCTATATAATATATGGGTTTCACTTTCTGAAATGAGTGACAAAAAATATTGACCTTTTTCATGATATTCTAATTTTTTGAGATGTACCTGTACTTTAAAATGTAATTTATTCCTGTGATCAAAGCTGAATTTTCAGCATCATTACTCCAGTCTTCAGTGTCACATGATCCTTCTGAAATCATTCTAATATGCTGATTTACAATCAATGTTGGAAACAGTTGTTCTGTTTAATATTTTTAGAGAACTGTGATACTTTTTTCAGGATTCTTTGATAAAACGTTAAAACGAACAGTGTTTATTCACAATAGAAATTTTGTGTTACAATATACACTACCGTTCAAAAGTTTTTGGGTCAGTCATTTAAAGAAATTAATTATTTTATCAGCAAGGATGTGTTAAATGGATAAAAAAAAGTGATAGTAAAGACTTATATTGTTAGAAAAGATTTCTATTTTGAATAAATGCGGTTCTTTTTAACTTTTTATTTATCAAAGAATCAAAGAAAAAAGTATCACAGGTTCCAAAAAAATATTAAGCAGAACAACTGTTTCAACACTGATAATAAATCAGCATATTAGAATGATTTCAGCAGGATCATGTGACACTGAAGACTGGAGTAATGATGCTGAAAATTCAGCGCTGCGTCAAAGAAATAAATTATATTTTAAAGTATATTTAAATAGGAAACCAATATTAGAAATTGCAATAATATTTCACAATATTACGTTTTTTCTGTATTTTTGATCAAATAAATACAGCCTTGATGAGCAGAAGAAACTCCATTAAAAATCATACTGATCCCAAACTTCTGAACAGGAGTATAAATATATAACACATATGTGTGCATATTATATTTTATACATTTACACACACACACTCACATATTTATACGTAGATATATAATATAATTATATAATGATACGTAAATATAAAAATATGAATACATTTTTTTAAAAAGTTAAAATTAATTTTAAAGTAAAAAGTCTTATTGTTGAACATTATCGATTATGTTGATTATTACCTGAGCAAGAAACTGTATGAGGAAGCGCAGTGATGCATAGTTCTCCTCAGGAAGTGACGTCAGCATGTTCCGAATCCTTTCTGCCTGCGACTCTGTGTCAACATCTGATAACACAACACACAAGGAATGTGTGTGTGGTCATGTCACTTTCAAGGCTCATTGTAAACAGTCTACATGCAAAAACTGTGGTTTTAACAATTGACTAACAAATGTCAGTATAGTAGGCTGACAGACGTGTGTGTGTGTGCGTTTATGTGAGCTTTCTGGAAGCTGCTGGTGTTGCTATGCAAGTGCGTTGTGCTCTCACTGTGGAAGTTGACAATGTCGTTGTAGAGCTGATAGGTGAGCAGCGGCTCTGGCAGTTCTCTGAGGAACATCTTTAAGATCACAGATGCCAAGTGGACATCGTCCAGCTGAGAGAAACTCACTTCCTCTCCTACAGACACACGCAACATTCTAACGACTGATGCCAATCATTCTTGTGAACAGGAAATGTGGGAGAAATCTTCCGCATGCAGAGCATCACACAACTTTACCTGAGTTATATTTCTGCTTAATTTCCTTAACCAAAGAAACATTAGCAGAACGCCGGAATATTCCCTCTGTCTTAAGACCTACAATAAAGAAGGAAATAAAATTCACATTCTCCATTTAAGAAAGTAAAGAAATACATAAGTTTACACTATTCTATACTAAAATTGGCCCAGGACTCTACAACCCACCGCTGAGGCTAAACAAAAAGTTTACTTTATCCAACCTTACGTGGATAGATACAATACATTCCACGTTTAGAGGTATGTAAAAGGTTTGATTGAGCCATAAATCGGACTTGACTAAAAGACCTACCATTCTCTTGCAGGAATCCAGTAGTATCACGCATGACTAGTGGAATTCCCTCGGAGTCTGCCGCCCTGTGTCTCAATCTGATTGCAAACAATAATACAAAACAACTCATATCTAAATATGAGTTTCTTATAGTGCACAATCAAAATGTACAAGCTTCTCTGTAAATTATAAAGTATAAATGAGATCGTCATCTTCAGCTACATTAAGTCCAAATGTTAATTTCATGCTTTCAGTCAGTAACAGATTGTAGCTGTGTGAGATATGAGAGAAACGTACGCTGACAGTGGGACCCCAAACTGCTGGAAAGGAAGAGGAGGACTACGAGGGGGAGAGATCGGTCCAGGGACGACAGACGGCTTCAGGGAAAGACGGATCTTATCATCATACCTACACAAAGAAAACTCTTGAATGCACCTCAAAAGAACTGTTTATCTGGGCTAAGAAATAACAGTGTGATCCGTGCACATATATAACTTCATATATAGAATTTCTTACTCTCGGACTCTGTTGGGGATCACCAGCTGATCACATTTCACAATCTCCTCCAGCTCGCTCAAATAATTTATGTAGTTTATCTTACGGCCAAACTTAAAGCTGAAAACAGAACATAAGCACATCGGTCTGTAGTGTATTATGAAGTATAGAATACAGGCTGTAAGATTCAGATTACAGTACAATCAATGTGAGGATAAAATAATATTGAGTAAAGTGTGGCACTGACCTGATGAGGGGTTTGAAGAGAATAAGGATGGTTCTGATAAGCATGGTGGGATGGACTATGTACAGCGCCTTGATATTTTTCTTATACCTGCAACAGACACAGCAATACTGAAGCTTGACAACCAAAGAGGTTTGCTCTTGTGTACTGCTGTTAAACCACTCATGAGCCTCTCACTAACAACAGCATCACTCACTTCCTGTCAAACTCTCGATAGGCATCTCGAAGCCAGCTTAGAGACGGCTTGTTCTCGCTGGTCAGACCATGATGGAAGTAGATGAGGGTATAATCACTCTCCACATACTTATCAAGAGTCTGCTTCAAATACCTGCACACAAATATCAATAAATGCACACCAAATCAAAACGCTTGAGTACACATTAGACACTAAAACAAACAGAAGGAACATCTGCACTTAATCAGCTGTCAATTACTGAAACGTCAGGTTTTATTTATTCACTTCAGAGTCAATTAGACATTCGGCCTGGACATTTGTTCTAGATTTCATTACACAAGCCATACTCTTCTCAGACAACTCCTGAAGGTCACAATAGGGAACTAAACTTGATTTCACTTCATTAAAAACTTCATTGTCTTAGGGCATTGTCTTATGGTGCTTTGACTCACTGAACACAATATTCATTTATAACTCAGCATACGAGTGGTTGACATTCAAGCAAAAAAATTGAGGAAGGAAAACCTCAATAATATGAAAAGAAAATAATACAGTTGTCCTAAATACAGCGGGTAAAATAAGTATTGAACACGTCACCATTTTTCTCAGTAAATATATTTCTAAAGGCACTGTTAACATGACATTTTCACCAGATGTCGGTAACAACCCAAGGTATCCATACATACAAAGAAAACAATACAAATAAGTTCAGAAATTAAGGTTGGTGTAATAAAATGGAATGACCCCGAGAAAAAGTATTGAACACGCTTACTGAACTGTATTTATTACGTCGTACAAAAGCCTTTGTTGGTAATGACAGCTTCAAGACCCCTGCTGTATAGAGAAACTAGTCGGTGTGATTTTGGCCCATTGCTCCACACAAACAGTCTTCAAATCTTGAAGGTTCTGTGGGCCTCTTCTATGAACTCTAATCTGTAGTTCTTTCCATAGATTTTCTATTGGATTCAAGTCAGGTGATTGGCTGGGCCATTCTAGCAGCTTTACTTTCTTTCTCTGAAACCAATTGAGAGTTTCCTTGGCTGTGTGTTTGGGATCATTGTCTTGCTGAAATGTCCACCCTTGTTTCATCTTCATCATCCTGGTAGATGGCAGCAGATTTTTATCAAGAATGTCTCTGTACATTTTTCCATTCATCCTTCCTTCAATTCTATGATTTTTGCCAGTGCTACACCATGATGTTTTGGGGTGATGTGCAGTGCCATTTGACCTCCAAACATGGTGTGTATTATGGCATTCAAAGAGTAAATTTTTTTGTCTCATCTGACCAGACTATATTCTCCCAGTATTTCACAGGCTTGTCTAAATGTTGTGCAGCAAACTTTAAACGAGCTTCAACATGCTTTTTCTTCAGCAATAGAGCCTTGCGTGGTGAGCGTACATACAGGCAACGGCGGTTGAGTGCATTACTTATTATTTTCTTTGAAACAATTGTACATGCTAATTCCAGGTCTTTCTGAAGCTCTCCACAAGTGACCCTTGGCTCTTGGACAACTCTTCTGATAATTGTATTCACTGCTCTGTCAGAAATCTTGTGAGGAGCACCTGGTCGTGGACGGTTTATGGTGAAATGATGTTCTTTTCACTTCCGGATTATGGACCCAACAGTGTTCACTGAAACATTCAGAAGTATAGAAATCCTTCTGTAATCAATGCCATCAGTATGTTTTGCAACAATAAGGTTGTGAAGGTCTTGAGAAAGCTCTTTGCTTTTACCCATCATGAAATGTTTCTTGTGTGACACGTTGGTAATGAGACACCTTTTTATAGGCCATCAGTTGGGACTAAACCAGCTAATATTCATTTCCACTGACTAGGGGCAGAATTGCTTTCTAATTACTGATAGATTTCAGCTTGTGTCTTGGCTTTCCATGCCTTTTTGCACCTCCCTTTCTTCATGTGTTCAATACCTTTTCCCTATGGCTAGGGATGCAACGATTATAGATTTTGTTGGTACGATTATTGTCTGAGGAATAATCACGGTTTTACGATTATGGCGATTATTATGCATTTATTCAATTCAACATTACTAATGTATAAAATCACATGAACTCTCTTTAGATATGACAAGTGCTATTTTTTTTTTTTTGAAACAGAAATAACACCGTAACCAACAATACAGCACAAAATAATAATAAACAAAAGACAAAGAAAAGTCCATCTCTCCTATTGGAATTTAAAAAAGGTGACCTCTGCTCTGTAAACATCCATGACAGTATTTCTCTTTTGAAAATAACAAATGGAAATA
Organism: Sinocyclocheilus grahami; assembly: GCF_001515645.1. NCBI lineage: Eukaryota > Metazoa > Chordata > Actinopteri > Cypriniformes > Cyprinidae > Sinocyclocheilus > Sinocyclocheilus grahami. The sequence continues at coordinate 248,037 of NW_015505889.1, read as the reverse complement.
GATCGTAAAAGTATTGAATGTTTTCAGTTTGTACATTCTTTACATTTCTTTTGGACCTGGGGTACAGAATTTGGAAACATGGTGAAAAAATAAATCTTATGAATAATACTACAACAGGGATAGTAAATAACAAAGTTAATTAAGTATTATTAATATATATTAACTTTATCCCACAGGGGAAACTGTTACTAATGATGGAAATAAACTGAAATATTATTGCAATCAACTGTCATCCATACATATTCATTTTAATAATCTTTATAATCATATGATTTTACATGTGGCCTGAGAAAACCAGGTCTATTATTTTGGTTTGTGAGATCAGAGATCGCGCTGCGCATGTATAAAAAAATTCAGGAGGACACAAAATTCTTGAGAACGCTGCCCCACGACTTTTATTAATAAAATAGATTAAATAGCCTACTAGAGAGATGCACAGATGCAGGTAGGCAACTGTCACTCCTCTCTCTCTCTCTCGATCAAATAATTAATTCAAGTAGCTAAATATTATAATTAATTAATTAAAATAAATGTGATCTTACCGCACTATTTCATCTCTTTCTGATCTGAAGCGGGCAGAATGCGGAGCTAACGAGCCGTAGCTTCGCGTCAGATTTTTCTTGCCTTCACGTCGTGCATTAAAATTGTTCAATGTACAGCTAGCCATGCATTATCCCTAATGTGTTTGCTCTTTAGCAGCAGTTTTTTATGGCAATATTTAAATGACACCCTGGTCATTCTTGGTGTACGCAAAATGGTCCCACACTATCGACAGGCATTTCTCTGGTGGAAATAAAGCTTCGCTGTTTGGTTCCTCTGTCAGTTCATCTAATGCGTGTAATAGCCTCTGTGTCTCTGATAAGCATGTCATTTAAGCTGGTGCACCTTTAGTGTAACTTTGTTTCCATTTTGCACAAGCTGCAACAGTTCCATTCCGTGTAACAGAAACAATCGGTTTAGCAGAACCTTTACGATTAATTAACGGTTTAAAGCACGGTTATTCGCAAAACCGGTTGATCGCTGCATCCCTACCTATGGCATTCTACTTTATTACACAATAACACATTAACTGTCAACAGCACCTTTAGAAATATATTTACTGAGAAAAATGGTGATGTGTTCAATACTTATTTTACCCACTGTATATTTCTCACAGGATATGCCTTTTGGCATTTTAAACTAAGTCTAGAAAACACTGACAGTTAATCTCTGAAAGTGTCAAATAATGTGACATACCATACATTTATATAAAAAGGTAAAATAACAATTATTTTCAATAATTATTAAAACATAGTATTCTAAAATCGACATATGCTTGTATATTTTAACATTGAACTGAAAAACAATTAGGATGTAAGAATGCCATCAATATATTTACAACATATCAATTAAAATCTAAATATATTATTAACCAAATTAACTGCACAAACAAAGAAAACATCAGTTGACACGTCAAAAGCGCTGCTTAGATCTTCTCTTTGTCTCTAGGGACAACTTCTCTCCTTGGATCGTTATTAATGTTTTTTTTTGTTCCCTGCACTTGACCTTGATCTTTAAAGTGTCTTGTGCTCATCTACATATGTTAGTCTCAACAAATAATAAACCAGGTCAAGTAAACCACCCATATTCAGGAAAAAGGCAATGCAGAATTATTAAAAACACACCTGGTACAGTGTATTGAGCCCAGCTTAATATATCTATTAATGAACCACATAAATGAAGTAAGAGCAGCGATGCCTACATGAGAAGTTTATGATGGTCCAGCTGATGTTGGGGAGGCATGCGGCACGCATTAAAAACAATGACCTTCCGACCAAAGTTATCATCACCTACAAAGAAAGAGAAAAATCAGAAGACATTAGAACTAGAATAAACACTAGCTGGTGATGCTTACGCATTTCATAACACCTCACCTGCCACCTCCACAATCTGATGTCTGGCAATGTCATAGAAGGGGTCATCCCAGGGCAGATGTGAAGTGCCACCAAGGCTTTTAATATCTGAAGCTGCAGGAAAGAATATAATGAATGCTACACTTCAAACAAAAATAAAAAAAACATGTAAATATCCCAAACACAAGCTATAGAGTATATGGCTATAGATAGAGGAAAGTCATCCTCTCCGATCTCTCTCAGCACTAGCTCAACCAGATGGTCAGGTTTTGAAATGAACACCCACCAACCCAACAAATGCAGGTAAAATCAGTCGTGGTTGCTAACACATATCATGTCCTCCAACCAGGAGCCTTCAACATCAAAACGAAACAAAGTATAAAGAGTATAAAGTATAAAGAGGGCTGCACACTGGAAAAGAACCATGTACATACAATGGTGGCACATATGAAATATAATAATATGGATTATCATTTCTCTTTCAACTGAATTCAAAGTCATTAGTCAAAGTTTTTTGGGTGTTAGTATCAATATGTTAGTCTTAAGGTTATCTATAAGGCAGTGTGCTCCAAAACAGTGACAAAATTCGCATTTAGGAGGTATAAGCATTCAAAGCTTGCAGTTTGTCACTTCCGCCAAAAGGGCTCAACGATTTTTTTGATGTCACATCGTACTTCAGCTTCTCATCAAACTTTCTGTCCAATCAAATGCTCTCTAGAATGAAGCGCCCACCCCCTACACTATAAAATAGACGCTGAAGCCGTGGCTGAAATCGGTCACTTGTCCACAGAATTAGTATTTTCTGTACAGTGAATGGAATGTAGTGCACTATATAGGGGACAGGGAACGATTCAAACAGTGTAAATATGCTTTCCATTGAGGAAAAAAAGAAGTCTGGTTTCGCGCTGTGTCACGCTAACCACCGCACCGCACACACACTCTGCTCCGGTCCAGTCGCCACAGACCACAAAATGTATCGGAGCTTTTTGAATTCTACACAGAATGCTATATTTGATAGCAATATGGATGAGATTGTGGCTGGCATATCCTGTCAACTGCGACTTTACGGAGTTCAACGGCTCTGAACGGCTCTAGCCTAAGCTGTGATATAAACGAATGCTATTGGCTATTTTTAAAAGGGGGCGGGGCTGCTTGATATGTCCCGCCCTGTCTTCATGTTTCAGTTAAAATGACGTCAACACAGAGTAACGCTGCGTGTTTCTAAGCATTTCAGGGGACCTTTAAAGTGAACTTTTGCATACTAGTGATTGTGTTCACTGTTTGGACTGCATAACAAGTTCACCATAAACAAGAGTACAGAATGAGCATCCATTGTGGGTACATGTCAATGGAGGAATAAATTCAGTTTGCTGACTTTTTGTGATACAAACTGACAGTCTGCTAATCTTTAACATATTTACTACTAAACATTCATTTTGGAGCGAGATATATTTGGAAATTACAAAAAAATAAATGCTGTTTTATAAGAGAAGTCACGGAGAATATGTTTTTTATTCCGATTTAATATTTTTTTAACAAATACATTTTCATGGTATTCGCAAACAATGATTGACAGTCATAAAACTGCCATTTTACGAAAGTCACGAAAGTTATTCAATGATTCGGAATCAGGCTTAATTATTACATATTTTCAAATTAAGGCAGTGATTTTGATCACCAGGTTTATTTCTGATATTTTTGTTTCAGCTAGCAGAAATTCGGAATGACCAGAAACTTAATTTAGTAGCCAAACTGTCCAGTAAGTAAAACATTTTTAATTTCAAACTCTGCAGATGATGAATCAATTCCACGGGACTTCACCCACGCCCGCCCAGTCATAGTCATCCTCTGTAAGAGTGGTAAAGTGTGTCTCTGGGTGTATGCCTGTGTCGTAAGCATGTATATATGTATGTGTGTGTGTACTGTATGAGTAATGCTGCATGACTCCTTGAGTTCTCTGCTGTCTCTTAAATAGGCAGTTATGTCAACTGGAAGGTTTCGGCTTCACTTTCCTCTAAAAATATAGCAAGCACATGATTGATATTCATGATGAAATGGTAGAGTTCTTGGCAATTACTTCCTTTTTCTTACACTGCTTTATTCTTTGAAAAGACCAGTATAATTCTGCAAAAGGAAACTAGATTTTAAAATTATTATAATCCTGTATGACAAGCATGCACAATTCCCACCACCATGCACTCACCGGATTTGCTCAAGCTAACAGGGTCATCTGGTGGCCACTGTTTGTCCTGTACCAGTTTGAGCTGGTCTAGGGCAGCGCTAGGAGAGTCGTCTCCTCCCAGATCATCGTGAAGGTCCACCAGCAGGTCAGAGGACATGATGGTCCTCTAAGACAACACAATTCCCGTACAACAGTTAGACACAGAACTGCACATTACAATACCACACAATTTTATGCTGAGATCTGTGCCTTCGCACTGGGTCTGTCCAGCATAAGCCTGGGTAAATCCAGCATTTTCACACGTGCACAGTTGCATGTTCAGTGAATGACTGACTCACATGAGTGACCACAATGACGAGTTTGTTTCCTAACGTAATCTTGCTAACTATGAATCTGCCCCCCATGAGAACTGTTTAACACAAGTTCCTTTCATAATACAGCACATATTTACTGACATAACACATCACTAGAAACTGGATAATATTAGCTTTATTTTCTGGCTTGGATACCGGTTCATACATTATATACTGTATAATTTACAATAATGCAAATATATGTGTACACAATTTTTTTATTATTTTGTGATAGGGAAACCAGCATATAAATGAATAATATTTGTATTTTTCAGGATACATTTTTATTCATAAATGACATAGCTAATAGACTAGGAAGCAACTGCAGAATTAGCATTAATTTGCATTACATTTGTTTTAAATTAGCAAACTGGGTCCATTAAAAAAAAAAAAAAGCATGATTAAAAATGATTAATTTCCAGATCACATAATCTGCTCTTCCATGTGCACTCCATCGTAAACAAACTACCACCAACAGTTAATTACCATTTATTATTTTTAAAGCAGTACATAACGCATTCATTTGAAAGCTTGTCAGTAGATTTAATTGAGAAAATCATGTAGTGGATTAATGAAGCAGCAAAAACCCAGCCTCACTAGCCTTGCATTAAAGGGATAGTTCACCCAGAATGTTTGCGATTCCGTGGTCATGTGATGAGCTCTGTGTACTGTATGTGTGTCAATCATTACGTATATGTAAATAAAGTCTACGTTAAATCTGGATAACCAAAATGATCATATCAATCCTCTCAGCAAAAACTTTTAGATGTTGGGTCAGAAGGGTCAAGCTTTGTGGAACTAAATTCTTAATAATGTTCTTATTTCTTATGCTACATTCTGTACTTAACCTTTTAGTATTAAAATATTGTGGCATTGTGAATGTGCCATATTTTTTAATCTGTGCGTGTGTAGCCACAGGGCTACTAGTGCAGGCGTCAGTAGGGCTCAGACAGTGATCTGCTGTGACAGTCCCTCGCTTTGGTGCCACGCGGCAATGTGGCCGTCCAGCCGTATACTGACAAGAATTCTCGGTTTTACCCTTTGCTCTCATTTATATCCTCAACCCTAGAAGAGCCAGTTTCACATTTACTAACATCTGTGACAGCCTTTATTCTGCTATGACATCCACGTCCATATCTCTAATTAATGTGATAACAGTCTTCAGGTGACGTAACCCGGGTCATTAATCTGTCGCTCTGATTAAAAACATCTCTGTTATCTAGCCTTGTTGCTGAGAGCAGTCTTGGTATAGATTGCTTACAGTCGAAGAAATCATATAAAGAAGCTTTCATCATTCTTAGATTGCTAGCTGGACTATCATTGATGTCAATACTTGATGACACATCTTTTGGTTCTAACCAAACATTACCCATCCAAAATCATTCCTCTTCCACTCTACAGTGCCATTTAATTCATTACCCAGTTCAAAAGATCATCAGCAAAAACAATGCGCCTCATTCACGGTTGTGTTTCAAGGCTGCGCTCAGTGAATCAACCAGCACTTCAGACAGAAACAAAGACCCTAAAGAGAGCTTAAAAACAAGAGACCTAAAGAAACCCCAACACCTCCAAAATAAACTATGCACTTTCTAAACTATAAAGACCACAATAAAAAGCAATAATCGCCTTAATAAAATCGCTTGTGCTTTTCTCATGTACTAATGAGTTTATAATTATTAACAAACAAGGTACAATCAATATTTCACTATAATTTACAATCTTATGAACAATACTACAGGAAAAAATATTGATCTGTGCTCATAGCTTGATTTCGCTCCATACACACGGTAGTTTATCTGTGGCTGGTCAGTAATTCTGAGTGCCAGAAATCGCTCATACCAGCTGTAACATCCCTCATTCAAAAGTTACTAAACGTCTGCAAAAAAAATGCAAATGTGACAATTATAAGTTCTGTTTCAAGTAGAGCCAGATGGTTCAGATGTGCTCAGCTGACAAACACAGTGAGATGCCATAGAATCATCTGCAGAATGAAGCAGATGAAAGTAAAACTGAGTGTGTGGTGGTCTAGAGCTAGGGCTGGACGATATGGCCAAAATTTATATCACGATATATTTCTTAATTTCGGTCGATACGATATAATTCTGATATCGATATGAACACTATTAAAAAAGCCTCATAAAAACGGCCAAGAACAGCCACAACAGATGTCTGTACCTACAAACTTATGAAAAATTAATTTGCCAACTCTATGAAACCTACTCCTATAAAACTATATAATATTTTAGGAAAAAAATGGCGCAAATAAATAAATGTTCACCTTTTATTGGTATTTAGCCTTCATACAAACAAGAAATGTGAAATCACTGTCAAATAAATCTGACTCTCCTTATTAATATTAATATTTTTTACTTCAAACTATAGGCTAACATACACTACCAGTCAAAAGTTTTTGAATAGTAAGGTTTTTAATGTTTTTTAAAGAATTCTCTTCTGCTCGCCAAGCCTGCATTTATTTGATCCAAAATACAGCAAAAACAGTAACATTTTGAAATATTTTTACTATTTAAAATAACTTTTCTATTTGAAAATATAATTTATTCCTGTGATTTCAAAGCAGAGCTTTAGAAATCTTGCAGTTCAAAAACCTTTGACTGGTTGTGTAGTCTGATTATTCTTATAGATTGAAACGTGCATTAACCGGGATAACGAGTATGAAACATGCTCCGAGTTAGAAAAATAGAGCAACAACAAAAGCATGTTGCTGGAAACGGGTTTATTATTTAACATGCAAACTGATTGTCTGCCAGCAGGAGGCGCTGTGAGAGCGGTGGAACTAACGGGTTCTCCAGTGATGGCTGTAAACAAAGCAGCTCCGCTCATGAACGCTACTTTATCAGATAAAAATGCCATCTAAACTATTCTGAAGACAGTCGGTTCCCTTCAGAGATACATTCATATAAAACACCCGCAACGCGTTTTGATTTTGAAACGTGCAGTGCTCATGTTTATTCAACGAAGTCAAGCGCCACAAATAAATCAATGTATGGGAAACACTGGTAATGCATATCGAAATATCGGAAATGTGTTTAAAAATCATATCACCGTTATTGAAAAAAATTATATCGCGATACATATTGATATTGAATTATTGTCCAGCCCTATCTAGAGCTCAATGGTGTCATGTGATTCTGCTCATCTCTCTGCAGCGTTGCCATCCACACATGGATTCAAGGGAGAGAAAATCATAACAAATGATCTCTGCACGCCTCACATGAGCACATTAGCAAACTGGTAGACTAACTGTGATAAGGTCATTTGCGATTAGGTAATTTGTAGAAATGTATTAAGGTACTTAATCAATTGTGAGGGTAGGATGGATATGAAGGATCATTCTACACGCCCCTGCAGTGAAACAAATGCTTTATATATTCTATGTAAGTCTCTCAATTAATATGATTGGGGAGGAGCCTTGCTCAATAAAAATAAAAAACGAATGGTTTTAGATGAAGTATACCATGTTACACTGCAGACAGTACATGTCAACAACCCAAAACCCATAGGTGGAGCATGTGTAAGGCTAAGCATTCCCCTGGCCATGGGGACTTGCAGCAAAAATGGCACTAAATTGGGCAAAAATGCCCCTGCACAAATAAATTAAATCTATTACGTCTGTTGCTAACAAAGCGAATATGAATAGGCAGTGTCGATTGCGCCATTAAATTAAAATCTGCTCATGTTGTACCGTATTTCATTTTAGGCGTTTTTACAGTGTTGCGCATTTGAACCAATCACACACAATTCTGTTGCGCTAAGGAATGCAATGGCCAATCAGAAGCGTTCAGATGAGTCATCGTTCAATCTCATCGGTTTTGTTGAGTGCGCGCGCGTTCGCTGACTGAATTCCGGACTCTTGCGAATTCTCTCATCATAACAACAAAGCGCAGATGTACCTACAATGCAAGTAAGAGATTAATTTCACAGTGTATACAGCTTCAGTGACTATAACCATCGTTTTGTTTTTTTGAGAGTGCTTAATTAAACTCGCGATAGATCAATGTTAGTGATAATGTCACTAGCTATATCATTTTTATTTTTATAAGCTATATAAATATATAATGTTTGAATAACCATGGAAAGGAAACATTATATAATTATCAATTTCTAACGTTTTTATTAAATTGTAATCACGTTAAATACAAATTCAGTCCCATTAAACATTTTTTTAGCCTACATGACGGGTTTATAATGTTTAATACATTTGGCTGCTTTTAGCCTTACCCTGGAGTTGGTTCACCCTCCACCTATGCCTAAACCCCATTTTTGCTAAACTGGTACGAGTAACTCCATGTACTTTAAACAACCATGGTACAGCCAAGATCTTGCTATACTTATTTCATAAACAATACTACAGGAAAAACAATCGACACTGGGATCAGTGTTCAGAGCTTGATTCCTGCCCATACATATGGTAGTCTATGTGCGATTTATCTGTGGCAGGTCAATAATCTTCTGTCAGACAGCATGATAGTAAAATGACAAACGTTTACTCTCTTTTTCATTGTCTTATGTACTTACACGTCTAGTCTCCTGCTCAGGACAGATAGTGACGGATTCCCCAGCGTTTCTAGGGAAACGCAACATCTGGGCACGCAACCGCGCGATAACCCAGCAAAAACAGAGTCAACATGCAGGCATGAGATTTAAATAAGACGCAATAGTGTAGGTCTCAGTGATGGCGTTAAAGCAAAAATCCAGATGCTGCAAATATTTGCTCGTTACGATCAGTCGACAGTCAGCTAAGCTAACTAGCTGCAAACCTGTTTTATCTCGACTTAACAGAACGGAAATTCTAGCAAGTGTTGCCCTGCCGTGTGAATAGAGGCTTATGCGGATCAGAGAGCAAAATGCTGAGCAAAGAAAGAAACTACAGATGTTATGAATCAAATATAGAGAAATTAATTTACCTAATTTTCAGCGCTCCCTATCGAAGTCTTGACAACTCTGCCAATCTTGCGCATTTCACGCAGCACTTCCGGTTTGCGATCCATGTCGTTCGGTGTAAACAGCCCGGATGCAGGAGAACGTATGACCACGCCCCGAAAATATGCTGTTATCATAACGTTTGGTTGAACAACATATAAAATGCACCACATAAAAATAAATGATCTAAAACGTACACATTTGTGTGTTCTGCTCTTTGTGTGTTCAGTCAAGAGCCATAAATGTCAGAAGTCTCCCTCGGTGTCAACAACCCTTCATTTAGGGACCACTGAATCTGAGCAACACCACTATTGAATTACAATTACATTATAACCTTTAGTTTAAATGAGTTTGATTTGTGGGTATTATATTAAGTCTGTTCAAATGAGGCGGTTGCACTGAAGCTGCTTTATATTTGTTTTATTGCAAGACATTTTGATGTGAAACAGCCTACAGAAATTCATTGATGAGAGCATTTAGTGATCATTGCACGGCTTCACAAATTTTCTTGGAAGATGAAAAAAAATGTATTAAACTAATCTTAATAATCATTTATTCTGTCTGCCTTCCCATTTATGTGAATTTAATAACAGGAAACTTTATGACCTTTAAACTGTCCTGAAAATGCTTCCTCTTTCAAAGCATCTCAACAAAAAAATACAGTAGTTCTGACAACTATGAAAAAAAGTAAGAGCAACTTGGTGTTGTCTGGTATGTTGTAATCACCCTCGAAACTGGTCTCATCACTGTTCCTTCTCTAGTTCTGTATGGCAAAAACCTGATATTTAATTTCAGAATTCAACCAGAATTACATCTATTTCATTCTAAACAATATGCCTACCCATTCTCACTCTCAATACACAGAAAGAACCCCATACTCACACACTGGTATCAACAAACAAAGAATTCAGGTTTATTTATCCATTTGCAGGTTTGATCACATTTTACCAAAAAGTGTTCATTTATTGTGTGGCAGCTTGGAAGATCACTCCTCATCTGCTGAGCCTGTTTTGTCAATGACTTTCTTCATCCAGCAACGCATACGGAATAAGTGTGTGTAGAATCCATATTTGCCATCACGGTCACAGCCCTCACCCCACGACACAATGCCAATCTGATACCAGCGTTTATCTGTAGGACTCTGTGGGCAGTAATGGGTTTTAAAAGAACAAGGTATTTAAATATAGCAGTGTGAATACAACAATCAGAGCTTTATAGGTCACTGAAAAGTCAAACTTGTTTGAGGAGAGAAAAGCATAAACATTATTATACCTTCATCACAAAAGGTCCGCCACTGTCTCCTTCACAAGCATCACCTCTTTTTGTATCATCTGGCTGGTAGCCTACAAAACAAAAGATGACCTTGTTGTGACACCTGAGTGCAAAAGCATCTCACACAAGCTCTCAGCAACTGAATAGTCTAGGGTCTAAAGACCATGAAAATATGAAGTACATTACCGGCACAGAACATGTTATCGGTGATGATGACCGAGGTGGAATTGCGACAGATGCTCTGATCCACAATGGGCAAATGAATCTGTTGCAGCACTGATGGAAGATTGGTTGGGTTTGAGGACCACGATTCCCTGAGGTTCCCCCAGCCAGTCACACGGCCCTTGTAACCTGCAAACATTAAACTTCAGAGAGAAAATCTGTCAATTACAGCTATATGTATACTGTCAGTTTGTTCTAAAGTTATGCTAAAATGCATTTTCCATACATCGTTGTTCCCCAAGAAAATGTGTTCTTAATAAGTTTCACCATAAATAAAGGTAAACAATTGTATAAAATGACCCCTTCAAGAGGTTAGGTAAGTTTAGAAATCGGAATAAAATGAAAATCTATTTTCTAAATGCATGTAATTCATCTTATTGTGAATGATTCATCCATGATTCATCTGACTTCTCGAATTATTTAGTCTGCTGAAACTCCACCCGTTTCTTAGAGTTGACTGCAAACTCACATTCAGATATAACTCCATTCAATTAACAACTGATGAATAGAAACAAGTCCCTGTCCTACATGATTTTCTTTTCCAATAATGTTCACACAGAAAATATCTGACTCTACATCCATCTCATTGTGATTAAATACATCTATATTGGACTATTGTATTTACTTACTTCTTTGCAATGTTCTTGGTGGGCAGACAAACAGGGTGGATCTCATTTGTAAAGACAACAGGCTTCTTCATGTGTAAAAGAGCAATGTCTCTGTTCAGGTTTTCCTTCCAGTTATATTTCGGGTGGACAATGATTTCATCAATAGCCACAATCTTCTCAGTGCCCCTCTCATACCTGAGAGAAACAGGAAAGGGTTTAAAACAGATGTAAACTGATATTTCTAAATTACTTCGCATACATAAAGAATGTTTTAGTGAAAAGAAATATATGCAGTTTTCTAGAAATTTTTAAAGGGCTCACTTGGTACGAGAGTGTTTTCCAAGGCGGACGAAAATATCATTGATTGTGAAGTTCTTGTTCCACGGAGGGTAGAGAATGCAGTGGGCGGCAGTGAGAATCCATTCATCACTGATCAGACTGGCTCCACACAGCAGCTCCTGAGGACTACGCTTATACAGCATCACCTGCTTGCAAATAACATCACACACAACATTAAAAACAAAGCATTAGCATTCAACGTGATCAATCATGCCAAGATATTTGAAAACAGATGTTTAAAAACAGCCCCTGTGCTATATTTACCATGGAGCACTGGCCACTTCAGCCTCATCTCCTCCCACTATTCTGCTTCCAGTGTATGACATCAGTAGCTCCTTCTCGTTCTTATCTTCTTTGTTGACCTTCTCAAACATGGGGCGCACTCCACACTCTGACGAAAGACAGTTTAATCATCTTAATTATCAGTTGATTATACAAGAACTCAAACTTCTAGTGATAACATCCGCAAAAGAGATGGTGAAGGTATCAGATGTTTACCTTGCTCTCCATTGCCAAAACTACGGAGATTAAAGAAAGCTTTCCTTTTGTCTTCAAGAGTTGTTCTCTCTCGACCACCTGATTCATCGACAAACTTGTCCAAAGGAGCATCTGAGAGTGAATGACAAAGACAGAATGATGTTCAGTGTGGGCTCAGTGGTGTGTTTATGATTTATGTCTAATGCACCTAGGCTTTCTTAACATTTGAAAGTGACATTTAATCCTTATTTAAAGACTATGGTCCAGATATCACTTTTAATGGAGCTCCAAGGTTCAGGGGAAGAAATTAATATTTTGTTGTTAAAGGGAGAGTTTAAAAAAAAAGTAAAATTCTGTCATGTAGTTCCAAAGAAGAAGTCTTTTGACTTCCATAGTTTTTTTTTCATACTTTGAAAGTCAATAGCTAGCAGCAACAGTTTAGTTACTTATTTTGTGTTCAAAAGAAGAAAGAAATTCATACAGGTCTGTAACAACATGAGGGTGAGTAAATGATGACAAGATTAAAATTTTGGGTAAACTATACCTTTAAGGGTGGGGTATGTATTTTTTCAAAAAGTTGGGCCAAGTACCAAAACGAACTTGTAGCCAATCAGCAGTAAGGGGCGTGTCTACTCATGATGCGGATGAGTGAGCACTCAGTGCACAGGACGGACATTAGCCGAGCCAAGCGACAGAAAGATAGAGATGTCGGATAAAAAAACAAAAGAGGAAAACGTCTGCGGAACTAAAGAAGGCTTACGATAAGGCAAGAAGTAGGACCCATGTAAATATTGGATCAGCTTTCCAGCGCATGAGTGAACTCAAGAAGCGGAAGGTCTGCGATCGGACGCTGAGGTTGCTTTGTTTCTTCTCGATGGTTGAGTAACACCGTCCCTGCGTTCCATTCGGAAGGGCTCATCCCTAATCCCTTCAAAGGGTTTACCCTTCAGAGAGAGAGCTTCGAAGGTTTGAAGGGTGTAGGGGACCACACAACTGTTTCTTGAAGTGCCCTTCTGCGTCATCATCACATGCCCACACGGAGGCGCCGTCATCATGCAAAGAATCTGCGCAAAGGATCATGGGAGCCCGAAGTGTCCATCAGTTGTACCCTTCAAAATCCTTCATTCCGAAGGGCCCTTTGAAGTGGCCAGTTTTGAGCACTTCGGTTTGGAACGACCCTTCAATATGGCAGCCATGATTGTTTTCACTCCGAAGTGCCCTTCGGAGGGTGATATATCCCATTTGGAACGCACCGCGTGTCTACACCGGACGGGACAGTTGTCACGCCACGCCGCAACAGCTAAAGTCTGTCTACACTGGACGTGATAAATGCGACCGCTGAAAATCATTTGTGTCAATACGTCATAAATAGAACGCAGCAGCAGTTTTCTGTCGGGGATTTGTCGTGTCGCACCGCGGCGCATCCAGTGTAGACCATAGATATGTATATATATCTATGGTGTACACAGCATCACTGATTATAATGAGTTCTATAGTATTTTGTCGAGCCGCTCGCGTCCGGTGTAGACACGGTGTAACACTGGTTTTGCTTTGTTTCACAGAACTAATAGTTGCCTGGGTTGCGTACGTATGTGTGGGGCGGAGCTATCAAAATAGGGGCGAGACCCTTTTGGGGTAGAGGTGTGTTTGTTTTGGTGATTTGAAATATCAACATTGGCTACCAGAAATCACTTACCCCACCTTTAATGTATGTGTGTTTTTCTAGAAGGCAGTACTGTTCACTCACCGCACAACTCCAAGTCACAGTAATCAATGGTAATGTTTCCACCTGCTCCCTTTACATAGCACCAGGGACCCTCCATATCTCCATCTGGGTTTCTGCAGTGGTTCTTCACCAGCTGAACTTGAGGTAGTAACTCTTTCCCCTTTATAAAGGCCTGCACTTCTGCTGCGCTCCACTGCAGGCATGTGCGTCCCCCCAGAGTCACAAACATATCCCCTGTGTAGGTCTCCCCATTTCCATCCAGACAGTCTTTAGTCTTCAGGTAATGCTCTTCAGGTTTCACAGTAGGTGGTCGAGGAGGGGGAACAACAGCTTCACCTGAGGAGGAAAGTGCGAGCATAAATTGATGGAATGAAACGTACTTACACAGAAGCAAAAAATGTGCCATAAACACAGGACACAAATATGTTTCATTTGCTATCAAATCTGGTAATATGCATGTTTTGGTAAGTCAGCAGTCATTTAGCAGATCCAAAACAACATCCAGTATACTTATTACAGTGACAATTTCTTCTGAACAACCTTGTACAATGGCACAATGGTGATGGCTCAACTTTCTGGTTGCCAGCACAAAGCTTTAGTTATTGCACCACAGGATGTTTTAGTGATATTCTCTACCGCATTTTGGCACGCTGCAGGCCTCCCTCCTGACTGTCGGGTCTCTTGTAAAACACCAAGGGCCTTGATTGCTCTTATCTGGGTTTCTGCAAAAGTTCTCCGGTAGCTTCAGCTGTGTCACATTAAATTCTCTAGGGGGGAAACAAGTCGGTCATAAGACAGAAGAGTATGAAGGTAAAATAATGCCTAAAAGATTTGCATACGCAGGGTAAGAGTTGTGGAAGTGTACACAAGACTGTAAGCGTAAATTAAATTTGCATGCGCAAGAGAAGCTTTGTAAAGGTGTAAATCGCGTTTCAAGCATAAGAAAAAATGATTTGCCACATTTTACTGTTACTCATAAGTGTAATTCATGTACAGTCATGGCCAAAAGTTTTGGCAGTGACATAAACTTTGTGTTTTGCAACGTTTGCTGCTTCAGTATTTGTAGATTATTTTTCCACATGTTTTTATCGTATACTAAAAAACAATTATAAGCATATCATAAGTTTTAAAGGGTTTTATTGGCAAAGAAATACAAGTCAATATTTACAGTGTTGACCCTTGTTCTTCTTAACCTCTGCAATTCGCTCTGGCATGCTGGATATTAGCTTCTGGGCCAAATCCTGACGGATGGCGATCCATTCTTGCCTTATTAGTTACAATCTGTCAAAATCTTATTAGTCAAAAATCACAATTTGTGGGCTTCTGCTTGTCCACTCGCCTTTTGAGAACTGACCACAGGTTCTCTATGGGATTGAGATTCGGGGAGTTGCCTGGCCACAGATCCAAAATTTCAATGTAATGATCTTCGAGCCACTTCTTTATCACTCTTGCTTTGTGACATGGTGCTCCATCATGCAGGAAAATGCACGGATCATCACCAAATTGCTCATGGATCGTTGGAAGAAGTCGCTCTTGATACCATTCTTTATTAATGGCAGTGTTTTTGGGCAGAATTATGAGAGAGCCCACTCCCTTGGTTGAAAAGCAACCCCACACATGGACGGTCTCAGGATGCTTCACTGTTGGCACAACACAGGACTCATTGTAGCGTTCAGCTTTTCTTCTCCGAACAATCGATTTTCCAGATGTCCCAAACAGTCGGAAGGGAGCTTTGAACACATCAGAGAAAATAACTTTGCACCAGTCTTCTGCAGTTCAATCCTTGTACTACCTGCAGAATTTCAGTCTGTCCTTGACGTTTTTCTTGGAGAGAAGTGGCTTCTTTGCTGTCCTTCTTGACACCAGGTTGTTGTCCAAAAGTCTTGGCCTCACTGTGCGTGCAGATGCTCTCACACCAACCTGCTGCCATTCCTGAGCAAGCGCTGCACTGGTGGTGACACGATTCTGTAGCCGACTCCTCAGAGGAGACGGTCCTAGCACTTGCTGGACACTCTGGGACATCCTGAAGACTTCCTCATTGCAGTCGAACCTCTCTCCTTGAAGTTCTTGACGATCCGGTAAATGGTTCTTTCAGGTGCAATATTCTTTGTAGCAATTTCCTCACATGTGAGGACATTTTGATGCAAAGCGATGATGGCTGCACGTGTTTCTTTGGAGGTAACCATTGCTAACAAGAACACAATGATTGGAAGCGCTTCTTCACTCTTTTTATAGCAATCAGTTAGCTCTTACAATCTAATAGTGATTTCACTTGACTAGTACTCATTCACACTTTGTGCTGCTGATATGATTAGTGAATTAATGTTAGCTGGTTATTTTGTGTTAGGATCAAAAACAGTGAAATTTGTTTTGTTTTTGTTTTTTTTGTATAATTTTTTGGCCAATTAAGCTTTTAGCAATTATTTAAAATGCATCTGATCACTCTACACAATAATCTAGAAACAATGTGAACGAACACCACAACAAAGCAGCAAACTTTGCAAAACACAAAATTTATGTCACTGCCAAAACTTTTGGCCATGACTGTATTGTGAAAATGCAGCTTCATGCTAAATCAAAATAAATATGATCTGCATTCTTCTGACTTCCATTTTTCTGCTCTTACACTTTTGACAAGTTGTTTTCGCTAAAATATGGTCAAAAGTACAGCAAGCCTGTGAACAGTGATTTGCAAGTGAAAACAACAGTTGACTGGATTGACTGCATAGAACCAATCTGTATGTGTAAAAAAACAAACTGTTGCTAATGTCTAAATGACTTCTTGTGCATGTGGGGCAAAAAGTTCCCGAAATAAACCGATATGTACAGCTCCGTCTTTCTTTTCTCTGCGCTTACAATTTTGGCACGATTCTCTCACTCACTGATTTTTGCAAGCGTGAAGGGGAGGATGGGCGGGTCCACCACCTTCTTGTAGCCAATCAACTGAGGCTCTCGCTGACTCTCCATTTACTCTTATCCGATTGGTTCAATAAACACATCACACGCCAAAACATTAATCTTCATTTAGTTCAGGATCATTGTCGCTGCCAGAGTGGTACTTTTAAGGTACACATACATTAAAAAAATAAATAAATAACTTAATTAAAACATGATACTTTATAAGTTGTGTACCATTAGGCTATGTGTTCATACTGAATTTCAAGCTGTGTAATATCCTTTTCTTCCTCAACAGGCTATATATGATATATTAGTTTATTGTAATATTGTAATTTTGATTATATTAAATATGGCCTAGTATCTGCACTAGTTTAATACATGTATAATTTCACCTGTCCATACATTAAAAAAATAAATAAATAACTTAATTAAAACATGATACTTTATAAGTTGTGTACCATTAGGCTATGTGTTCATACTGAATTTCAAGCTGTGTAATATCCTTTTCTTCCTCAACAGGCTATATATGATATATTAGTTTATTGTAATATTGTAATTTTGATTATACTTAAAGATGGCCTAGTATCTGCACTAGTTTAATACATGTATAATTTCACCTGTCTACTGATCAGGGACGATTCCATTTTTAAGATAGCTGTGTGTTCCCTAGTGACTGGGAATGTTGGATTCCCACATAATTAGTTACTTGAATTTGGATATATATTTAGACATCATTAAAGACATATTTTTCTCAAAGTTTATTTAAAAAAAAAATTTTTTTTATGTTGATTTGAAGTGTAAGTTTTTGCGTTAGTCAAATCTGGACACAAAGAAAGCATTTTGTTACTCATACTTGCTTCATATAATAGTTTTTCGCGTTTGGTCTCATTCTGTATTGTGTATCTTGTCTGCGCTTGCTTGGCCATTTGTTGCGGAGAAAATAAGGAAAGTGTGTTCAAGCGCCAGCAGAAAACAGTGTAAAGAAATACTCTTTGAGAGAAGCAGTCTTTATCAGCGGAAGTTAAAAGCAGCTGTAAGTGTATTTACTTGTCTCATTAGTGTGTAGTGCAGTTGTCGTTGCTAGGAAATGCTTGTTTTGTTTACTGTGAGGAGACGTGCTGATATCGCATTTGGTCTCGTTCTGTATCGCGTATCTTGTCAGTGTCTGCGCTTGCTTGGTCATTTGTTGTGAAGAAAATAAGGAAAGTGTGTCCTGCTGAATTAATTTAGTATTTTGTTAGACGGGTATAA